>NC_087345.1:108555020-108858050 GCF_030014295.1 Loxodonta africana | reverse complement strand
ATGCAAGTCTCTCAGCACCAGGATTACCAGCAGGTGTCCCAAAATCTGCCACCTCGAGCCAGGAGAGAGAAAAACTTCATTGGTTGTACCCCTGGAGATGTGAAAGCAAGGCCTCCATCACTTTCTCCTCTTCTAGAGGTACCAGCCATGTTCCACAAGACTGGGTCAAAACGCTGTTATGTTTGATCCTTTTCTTGAACTTCTTGTAATCGTTTTTCTAGGCGATCCAATTTGGCGAGATTTTCCTTCAGCAATTTGCTGTCAGGAACCAGTTGTAAGGCTTTCTCATAATAAGCTCTTGCAGATACATAGTTTCCCTGTGGGAAAAAGAAAAGAAAGCAATTATAGTCTAGTCCATCAGAATGCACCCTCAGAGAATGGGTTTACTGGGGAGTCTAAGAAACAGACCCTCTGCCCAGTTTAACACCGGTGTTCTCCTAAGGAAACCTTGCCTGCATGTATAACTTTATCCTTATTCATTCATACTTTTGAAGAATCCATTTGTTTTAAGTACCAAGTCAGCTGGAGAATGTGAAGGATAAGAGCTACACCACAAGGTTAAATGGCAGGAAAACAGATTTTCAATTCTACTAATGCAGGGTATCAGGCTATCATTTCACAGTGTTCTCACGGGGTTAGCACTGTTGTTTCTCATTACATTAGAGCCATGGCTAGAGATTCATATTATTAAGACAGGAGGGGGAAATGCAGGAGGAGAAGGGAAGGGAGGAGAGAGAGAAAAAATTTTTTTTGAAACTGAAAGAGTAATGATGAAATAGTTTAGGTAGCCACTACCCTTGCTTAAATTCTAGTCACTACACTGCTATTTTATCCAATAGAAACTGATAGAGAAGAAACATAGTGAGTCAGCTAAACCAAAATGATCCTTTAAAAACATGTCAGAGCATGACTCTTCCCAGCTCAAAGTCCTCCAAGGATCCAGCTCATCCAAAGTCCCTAAGATCCCCTTCAGGGCCCCATATGATCTGGCCCCTACAATCCCTCTGACCTCAGCTTCTACCATTTCCTCACTATTAAATACTGCCCCAGCCACGCTGGTCTCCTCACTGTTCTTCAAACATGCCAGGCAGGCTTCTACCTCAGGACCTTTACACGTGCTTTTTTTTACTATTTTGTCGCATGGCTTGCTCCCTTCAGGTCTCTGCTGAAGTATCACTTTAACTTAGGTCTTTCAGCCCTCACCCCCTGGAACTCCCTATCCCGTATTTTCTTTATCTCTTTTTGCAGTATATATTGTGCTCTTGTTGTTAGGTACCGTTGAGTCAGTTCTGACTCATGGTGACCCTATGCACAACAGAATGAAACACTGCCGGTCCTGCCCCATCCTCACCATCATTGTTATGCTTGAGCCCATTGTTGCAGCCACTGTGTCAATCCACCTTGTTGAGGGTCTTCTTTTTTGCTGACCCTCTACTTTACCAAGCTTGAAGTCCTTCTCCAGGGACTGGTTCCTCCTGATGACATGTCCAAAGTATGTGAGGTATGTATGTATGTGTATGTGGTGTGGTGTGTATTTATTTATTTACTGTTTGTCTTCTCCTAGACTAGAATGTTAGCTCCACGAGGACAGAGATTTTTGTCTATTGTTCAGGGCTGTATTCCTAGTGCCTAGAATAATGCTTGGCAAATAGTATGCTCTCCACAAATATTTGCCGAATGGATGGATGGATGCATGAACAAATAACGTGGATTTTTAATTTTACTTGTTATAGACAACAGTCTCCCTAAGGATCATTTTCAATCCTCCTTGGCAGGAAGGTTTACCCAAAGGTCACTCTTTCTTGTGAAGACAACACAAGAAACCAACGAACCAATAAACAAAAAAACCACAAGCTTGTTCTTCAGTAAAATATATTAGGAAGTAAAATATATATTAGATATAACAGGAAAATAATATTTCAAGTAGCACTTTAGTCTTGACAGTGAGTCAAGCTGCAAGAAAAATAAGCTGCACTGAGCTCTAACAGGGCTTTAGTTCACATACACAAATTTTATCTGCTGTACCTCTTAAGTACACAGGATGTTCTCTGTGATTAGTAAAATCATGGAACCTAATTTAAACAGATTTACTCAAAGAAACAACAAAGGATTCATGATATTCAATATCTAGATAATACAGTGAGTATACAATTTCATTTTTAAACACCTATGTTTTTCGTATTCAAATAATTCAAAAAGGAAATTAACAAAAGTTTTTCAATCCTTTGAGAAGAAAGGCAGAAAGGGAAAACACAAAAGGGAAACCCAGTCCGCATAATGGTGAGTAATTTCTCCTACCTTGATGTGCTGGATTCCTCCCATGTTCATCCAGGCCTGTGCCTGATCTGGATTTAGCTCCACGGCTGCTTTATAGCTCTAAATAAATACGAAATAACTTCAGGTTAGGAAACAAAAACCCACCTTTAACACTACAGGACGGAAGATATCACTTTTTTCCTATGTGAAAATTTAAATGGTGAGTACAATGAAACAAGCTACTACTGGTTCACATGTGGACCCCCTTCTATTATCTTTCAAAGTTGAGGACACTGAAATGTGTAATTTGCCTGCAGGGCTAACCTTTGGACTGAAAAGAGACCTGGACACCTGCAGGGAATCCAGGTGATGTCTATTGTTGTGCATCATTCCCTCCTAGCCCTGACCTGCAAGAAAATAGTACTTTTCAGCTTTTGTCATTATAAATGGAATTTGTAAGCAAAATCTTTTCAAAATCCTAGAGTCATAAAGTAGTTTCCTAAACCCTGGTGTAGTATTCCCTTTTATGATATCACTGATCTGGTTATCCAGCCTATGCTTAGATACTTGCAGTGACAGAATGCTTATTATTTCTTTAAGGATCTCCTTTCCACTAGACCACCACCTATCTGTCTGTTGTAATGCAGTGGCTTGCATGTTGCTGTGATGCTGGAAGCTATGTCACTGGTATTTCAAACCTGTCTATGGTGGACAGGTTTCAGTGGAGCTTCCAGAATAAGACAGACTAGGAAAAAAGGCCTGGTAATCTACTTTCGAAAATTAGCCAATGAAAAGTTTATGGATCACAACAGAATATGAGCCAGTACAGTACTGGAACATGAACCCCCTAGGTTCGAAGGCACTACATAATGGCCGCAACAAACACTGGTGGCATAGTGGTTAAGAGCTGAGGCTGCTAGCCAAAAGGTCAGCAGTTCGAATCTACCAGGTGCTCCTTGGAAACCCTAAAGGGCAGTTCTACTCTGTCCTATAGAGTCGCTATGAGTCGGAATCGACTCGACGGCAATGGGTTTGGTTTTTTTGGTTTAGGTTGGAAGGCATTACATACTAGCCCAACAGCGCACTCAAACATACCAACAATCATGAAGATGGTGCAGTACTGGGAAACATTTTGTTCTGTTGTACACAGGGTCGCTATGAGTTGGAGACTACTCGACAGCAGTTAAGAGCAATATTTCATCAGAAAGTCTTTATTTTTCTTCTGTCATATGAAAGGTCTTCAAATGTTTGAAGCGAGTCACCTGTCCCTTAAGTATTTTCTTTTGTTTGAATAACATGTATCTCATTCAATGTAATATCTGGAAGATGCATTTTTAGTATTTTGTATGCTGTTTTGCATCAGTGGTATTGATTTCACGACACCTTTGCATCACCACTGTTGATTTTATGAGTGATCACCATAAATAAAGCCAAAGGCTGAGTGTTGCCTTCAATTACAAAGATAAGTATCTGTTCATATATTTTAATGTTTCTTGGCATTTTCATTACCAAGGATCCAACTGAACAGATCCATTCAGTAACCAGAATCTGGCCCATCCATCTTCTACTTCAGTTTTAGAAGAGAAGGAAATGATGAGAAATTATACTTTTAAAAGGCTTCTAAAATAAACCTGTAGGGTATGTATCTTAGGATTCATTTATACCAGCAGATATTCTAGGGTATTGTAGTAGTTGAGAGAGGCAAGAGGAAAAGAGAGGAGAGGAGAGAAAAGAGCTGGTTTGAGACCAAAATGTGGAATGCTTTGAATGTCAAGGTGGTAATTGAGAAAATAATGCAGAAGTATTGAGGGACTCTGAATAATCAAAAGTCAGAAGCTCAATTATATAAAAAAATAAACTTAAAACACTATGGCAACTAATGAGAGCATTCACTCCACAAATATGCTAATGATCTTAGAGTTTACTGTATAAGCTTCACTAAAAGACTGAAGTAATATTAATTTTAATCCATGAATTTAATAACCTAATTTTATTAAGTGCTTATACCTCAAAAGCTTTGTCAAGAAGGTTCTGCTCTCTTAGCTGGTTTCCCTTTGTGAAAAAAAGTTCAGATATGACTTTAGGGTCCTTTGGTTTCAGCTGGAGAGCCTTGTCTATAGCATCAAGTGCCTGCAGAGATTGAAAATTAAGATACAATAAAAGCAGATGAGACAAAGAAAAACTAATTTAAGTGATAAAATTTATTCTTCTTGTTCCTATGTATTAGCTATCCTAAGATGTCAAAAACAGTGGGGTGAGAATGGAAACACATTCTTAGTCTTCCTGACTTTCTCCCTGAGAAATAATTTCGTCCTGACAGAATAATTTCCCTATACTCCAGGTTCCCCATTTATATATTTGTGACAATAAAAACACCCCTGACCAGTTTACAGGAAGGTCATGTGATACAGTTGTAAGAAACCAAGATTTAGGATCAGACCACTTGATCTGGATCACCCGTTTCTTCTCAGGTCCCCAGTGGCAACTCTGCCCCCTAGAGTCCACTGCCCACACTGCAGCCAAAGATCCCTTCAAAGAGCAAATTGGATCATGTTGTTGTTCTTGAGGAAATCCTGGTGGCATAGTGGTTAAGTGCTACAGCTGCTAACCAAAGGGTCGGCAGTTCAAATCTGCCAGGCGCTCCTTGGAAACTCTGTGGGGCAGTCCTACTCTGTCCTATAGGATCGCTATGAGTCGGAATCGACTCGATGGCACTGGGCTTGGTTTTGGTTTGCTCTTCTTGAAACCCCAAAACTTCTCCCAAGATAAGGAACAAAACCCCTGGTCTGGCCCACAAGTCCTGTGATTACTGGTGCCTTTACCACACAGTGTATGGCACATAGCAGATATTCAACGAATATTTTTTGAATTGATTCATGAATTCACTGGTTATATGACTTTTAAAAAGGAGGTAAACAATGACAGTTGCAACACAGTGTCACTGATCTGACTTACAGGGTTGTTCTAAGGATTAAATGAGACAATATATTAGAAGAAACATGGAAATGATAAAGTATACAAACATTAGTCTTCTTTATTATACAGTTAACTGAAAACAAACTGAGATAATACCACATAAAATCTTTCGACCAAGGACGAGCCACGTTATTATTCCAAGGGGGCATCTAAAGAGTTACGAGAATATCTGTAAAAAGCTTTCATAAGCTAGGACATGCCGACTGATGATATTCAAGACTGCTCAGCCTTGTAAACGGCAAATTGGAGAATCATTTAGGAGCACATCATTTCCTGCTCACGAATTCAAACAATGCCTTTTTCTACCTTGTGGTGGCGCTCTTGCTTGCTGTAGATTGCTGACAAAAGGCGATAGCACTCAAGGCATCCGGTCGCCTCCGACACAATGTGATTGGTCATCTTTTCAGCTTCTTTTGTCTGACCCATCACAGCCAAAACCTGAGCCTGCAAAACCACACAGATCTTGGCTTAAAAGACACTGTTACTGCCTTATCAAGTAAAATATCCCTGAATAGAGGCTTTCAGAAAACCTCCCTGAGAAGAATGTTCAGCATCCATTTAGTGACTGACAGAGAGGGCTGAATCATACTTTACAGGTTTCAATTTTGTCTGTTTATTTAGGTATGTACATGTATTTGTGTGTCAATGGCAGAAACACCAAAACATGCCCAATAAAATAGCTTTTGCCCTTTAAAAAAATTTGACTAAATATGTCAGAATATAAGTAATTTCCTATGGTTTCAACAGAAACCAATTCAACCATTTCTACATGTACAATCCAGTGATTTTGATTACAATCTTCAAGTTGTGCAGCCATTCTCACTCGCCCTTTCTGAGTTGTTCCTCCCCCATTAATATATTCTCACTGCCCACTAAGGTTCCTATCTTTCAAGTTGCTGTTGTCACTTTGATCCCATATAGTTTGATATAGATAGTTCTGAAAAAAAGCATAATGCTTAATGCAGACATTTTTTACTAGTTAAACTAAACTGTTGCTTGGTTTTAAGAAGACTTCAGGGGATATTTTTGGGTTAAGGTTTAAAGATTATCACAGGGTTATAGGTTCAGGGGTTCATTTTATTAGTGTTCATAAAATGGATATACCATAGCATTCTGGTTCCAGTTTTTTAGGTCTGAGTGCAGCTGGCGATATTATGTGTTGTGCTTACATTTCCAGCTTCATTTTCTCTAGTTCTTCTACTCACCAGTGCCAAGCGGAGTTCTCTCTGAGAGGGCTGAAGTGCTGCGGCTTCTCGGTAAATCTGCAAAGCCTCTTCATAACGGTTAGTGTTGTAATACAGCGCTCCCAAAGGTGATAAAATCTCAGCTTTGCGTGCCACCTGCAGTGCGCTGAGTTTTGAGAAAAGTAAAATGACACTTTTTTTTCTTTTTTTTATTGCTGACACTTTTCTTTTAGTAGGTTCATTTCCAAAGTTCTAAGTGCAGATTTAGGGAGGGATGCCCATGGTTTGAGATTCTGCTTCAAGGTGGCTTTTTTTTTTTTTTTCTTAAATATCAAGATAACTCCTCACCGTTGAGTTGATTCCAACTCATAGCGACCCTATAGGACAGAGTAGAGTTGCTCCACAGAGTTTCCAAGGAGCAGCTAGTGGATTTGAAAGGCCGACCCCTTGGTTAGCAGCCAAACACTGAACTACTGTGCCAGTAATGATCATGATGCCACCTTCTGAATGTAAAAGTGTCTCCAGTGAACTGGTAATATGGAAAATGAGCCCCAAGGGTCTTTTCCATTAATGGTAATAGACTTGTTCAGATGTATGGATAGTCTTTCATCTATTCCCATTTTTAATGTTGCTATTTGTGTTCAGAAAACAATGGGCTAATTAAAGTGGAAATTAAACTCCAACCTTGGCTTAGTGCTATGTTCCAACCAGCATGCAAAAAGTCATTGATTGGGATACCAGTTATCCCAAGTATTAATATTCTATTATTGTCTTTGAAGATGAGACTCTGTATCACATGGATTGGCAAAATTTGCTACCATACTAAGAGCATGTCTGTTCCAATTAACTAAAAAAAATTGATGGGCAATTGCTTCCAAAACCAAAAATAACCAAGCCCAGTGCCATCGAGTCGATTCCAACTCATAGCGACCCTACAGGGCAGAGAAGAACTGCCCTCTAGAGTTTCTAAGGAGTGCCTGGTGGATTCGAATTGCTGACCCTTTGGTTAGCAGCCGTAGCACTTAACCACTATGCCACCAGGGTTTCCGGGCAGTTGCTTGGGCCTCTGAAAAAAAGGAACTTTACCGTTTGTACCATTCTTCAGCCACATTGTTCTCTCCCAATGACCTATACAGTCTTCCCAGGTTGACCATGGCCACATGATGACTTGGGCTAAGTTTGATGGCTTGTTGGTAATGAACCACTGCCTTCTCTGGAGAGCCTGTAACCAGTGATGGGGTGGTAAGAGCAGAAAATACTTTATTATAAGACACTTGAACTCTTCAATCTCCCTTCTGACTTACATCATTCTTCATCATTATTACACAGTCATATCATAACTATTCAGTTTGTAAATTAGCTTGCATTTTCACTTTTTTCTGCCATGAACTTTTGACCATTTCACTAGTTATCCCACTTCCAAAGCAATTAATAATAATCATAATAACCGGCAATAAAACTACAACCAATTTCTTACTATTGTCATAAGTTGTTCTCAAAGTGTTTTTCGGCCATTGCCACAGAAAATATGCTATTTTGAGATTACCTGTGACTGTTATTTATCCAAGATACTGCTGCCTCTTACTATACAAAAAATAGAATTGGTTATTATTGAAAGAAAACCATCCCAAATCAATTTCTAAGGATCTGTCTCAATTACTATATTGAAACAGAGTAATAGAGGGATTTTTTAAAATAAGTATGTGTCAGCTGTATCTTGAAAATTTCTTTTCAAATCATACATATTTGTTTAAGTGGTATTTATTTAATGGGACTTTAAAATATAATAACAATGCCATCTTGCATTTGTCCAGTGCATTGCATATTTTAAAATACTTGTATTTACATGATCACATATGATCTCTGCAGATATTTTTGATACTATTTAGTTGCTTTTGATATCACTTAGCTGCCTCCTGGGATTTAAGATATTAAAAAATAAACCAAAGTACCACTTTATAGATACACAAGCTAATACAGAAACACTTTAAGTGACAAAGATCTTAGGACAAATGAGGGTTAAGGCTAGAACTAGGTGCCTAGAGAGATTCTACAAATCTATATATAGGTCACTGGGGATTGCAGATTTCACAAGTATGAAAACACAAACACAAAGAGAAAACATAGTAGTCAAAAGACATGTGCCATGGTCAATGAGCTTTTTTGGGGGGTTGGGGTGGGGAAAGGAGGTTGTTTGTTGTTGAAGTGGAATGAAGAGGGCTAGACCCTGAGAACTGAAGGTCTTGTCTGATCTTTAAACCTTTACATCACTTGTTATTACGTTGCTAATAAACCAGCAGGTGGCACTACACGACAATTTTACATGCAAAAACAAAGTTTCCTAGACGTAAAAAAAAATACCTCAGTAAAAATTGATATTCTAGAAAACAGACAAGCTTCAAATATCCTTGAAAATCAAAACCCTTTCAAGCACTTAATATTGAAAAAAATTAAAACTGAATTTTACTGCAGGGCAGCTAGTTTAATAGTTAACAAGTACAAAGTGGTACTTTTAATTAAATTCAAATATCTTTCTTTTCATTATTCATAAGTATTCATTACATGCCAACAGTATCTAGGGCTCTGTACAAATAATAAAGTAAATAGAATCCCTGCCCAGTTAAGTTCTGTATTAAATAAAACAGGGTGAGTGTATTAGATAGCACCTGTCGTACAGGAGCACTCTATCAATTATAATAACATAGTTTCCATTATGTACATTGAGTAAGGAACAGTACAGCAATTCTGGAGGCTTTTATCAATTGTGAAAAAGCATCTACCATGCGCCATGCCTAGATTTAGATGCAGGTTCTGTATCACTGTGGAGGAACATGTCATCATCAGAGATTTAGAAGCTTGTATCAGCCATGCTCAAAGAAGGCTGCTGCTCATTAAATCAAGGCTACTTCCTGCCGCCTGAGTTTTCCTTAGAGAGACGATTATAAGAACTGGGAAGATTTTACTGAACTGAGCTTTAAGATTTGAGAACTCACAGCCCCGAGGGACAAGATGACTGTCAACAGTGTGAGCTTCCTGCCAAGCCCAGTGAATTTTATTTCTGAGGCATTATTTGGGTTACTGCCATTCTGCCTCACAGATAGTATTATCTAATCTCAACAGAACAGGTTCTCTTTAATTTCACTCACCAGTATCAACTAAGAAAACCCCATAGTTGTTGTGTAAGTCTGAGCTGTCTGGACAGTTCTTTATTCCAGCCTGGTAAATCTCCTCAGCTTCCTTATATCTTTCCTTTAAAGAGAACAAAGAAAAATAAACTGGAAATTAGTAATAAAACCAATAAAGGGAGTGGGAAAAGCAGAAAGAACTTACTGAGCACCCATTATGCAACAGAGACGAAACAGATGAATTAAAGTCAATGTTAACTATGAACAGATGCTACAATTCATGTCCGTGTTTAGTTACGTTAAAGCCAACAAGCTGATGTTTACTAAAAATGGGCATCTGGAGGGATTTGTACCAGTACAGCGCGCCCTACAGTTCGAACAGTGGGGACAGTGGTGGTTCAGCGGTAGAATTCTTGCCTTCCGGGGGAGAGCGGGTTCAATTCCCTACCGACGCACCTCATGTGCAGCCACCACCCGTCTGTTCAGTGGAGGCTTGCCATGTTGCTATGATACCCAACAGGTTTCAGCAGAGCTTCAGACTGAGATGGACTAGGAAGAAGACCGGGGCAGTCAGAAAATAGTCCATAGCAGATAGGGCAGCTGATCCTGGTGTTGCCACACAGGTAAGAGTAGGAGTGTACCTTTGAAGGGACACGTATTCTGGTTGGAGAGAACAGCTCAGAAATGGGAAAGCACAGGTTGGATAAGGGAAGTACCAAACGCTTCGGTGGCTATTAGAAGGATAAGGCAAAGTCCTACCCATGATCAGCCTCCCTTCCGCCTTGCCCTCAGAAACCTCCCCAAATAAAATCATAAAGCGTAGGTGAAGAATGCTAGCTGTGTATGAAAAAGCAGCTGTAAGCCAAATCCCCCAGGCCTCCCTGCCTTCAGCCAGATTGTTATCTCTAAAAACTTTCCTATGTAGATGATGTTGTTCGCTTTGCCTTATCCTTCTAATAAGGTGGGAAACCAGGAGTGGCACCCAGACCTGTAGTTAGACAGATACTCTGTGCCTGTCCTGATCCCAATACCTGAGGACACTGGTTACTGTTAGCTTCTGCAGCAGCTCTGTAATACAAAGATGTGATTGAAAAAATCTGGGGACACTTGAAATCAAAAGCATCCTTACAACCAAACTCTGGGAGAGTTGAAAGGTGTTTTTCCTGAAAGGAATATAATTGATTCCTCACATTCTAACTTCCTGAAGTCGAATATAACAGTAAACAACAGTTTTTGTGTGCAATTACTATTTTACCTGATTCAATTTTATGTTTTTTCCACTTTTTTGCAGCTCCAAAATAAGCAAAGATATCACCTTTTCATCTAAAACGTCTCACTCTTATTTCTAGGTTTATGAGCTGGGTTTCCACTTTCGAAGTCCAAAGAAGTAATACAATTTAAAAGACCACATGTGTCAGGAGCAAGAAATTGTACCCCTGTAACCTTTTTTTTTTTTTTTTTTTAACCTTGGTGGCCCCCAAGGAGAGTCTCAAGATTGTGACTCTGACAAATGTCTTCAATATCTGTCTTTCTTTTCCTTTCCCTTGACTCTAAATTTCAAGGAATGATTAACTTTGCTTATTAAAAAATGCAGGAGAAGTATACCTGGCAGGTGATTATTTAAAATAAATTCCAACTTCTCTGAAGGGGCAATATATTTCTCTTAAAAAGTATCTCAATCTCAAGCACTCACTTTCATTTAACTCATTTGGCTAGAAGTCCTGAACTAAGCCTGCTCCTTCCTGGTCTCTACTGATTTGTGAGTTTCAGAGGAAATGAATGTAAACTACTTATAGGATAACTTTAATTAAAAATGCTCGTGACCGAGACAACAGTCTGACAAATAATACTTTCTGCTCTACAGGACAGCCCCCAGCCAACTGCTGCCTCAGTACAAAATGGTCTTCCAGGTCAGCTGGTGAACAATGGGCAGCATTCAGCCTTGGGCTCATCTTCCTGTTCAAAAGCATTTTCAGAAGAGTGGAAATAAAATGAGCCTGGGGGAGAGATATAGTCAATATCTTCACTTTTTACATGCTATCATCACTCAACCTAGCGTGCTTTTTACTTTGGGAAGGGAAAGTGACAATTAGACTGTCCAAAAGAGGTGTCTAATATAGCCAGAGTGCTCCTTGGAAGAGAGGATGGTGTGACTTAGTCTTGCACACTTTGGATATGTTATCAGGAGGGACCATTCCCTGGAAAACAACATCATGCTTGGTGTCTTAGTTATCTAACGCTGCTATAACAGAAATATTACAAGCAGATGGCTTTAACAAAGAGAAATTTATCCTCTCACAGTCCAGGAGGCTAGAAGTACGAATTCAGGGTGCCAGCTCCAGGGGAAGGCTTTCTTTCTCTGTGGGCTCTGGGGGAAGGTCCTTGTCATCAATCTTCTCAGTGCTGGGACCCCAGATTTAAAGGATGCAGTATTCTCCTGGATCTTGTTTCTTGGTGGTATGAGGTCCCCCCTGTTTCTCTGCTTGCTTCTCTCTTTTATATCTCAAAAGAGATTGACTTAAGACACAACTGGATCTTGTAGATTGAGTCCTCCCTCATTAACATCATAGAGATAGGATTTACAACACACAGGAAAATTACATCAGATGACAAAATGGTAGATTATCACACAATACTGTGAATCATGGCCTAGCCAAGTTGACACACATTTTTGGGGGACACCATTCAATTCCTAACACTTTGTAAAGTAGAGGGTCAGCAAAAAAGAGGAAGATCCTCAATGAAATGGGATTGACACAGTAGCTCCAACAATGGGCTCAAACATAATAATGATTGTAAAGATGGTGCAGGACTAGGCAGTGTTTCCTTCTGTTGCACACAGGGCTGCTATGAGTCGGAGCCAACTTGATGGTACCTAACACCACCTCCACCACAAAAGAGATGATGGATACCCTGACTGTAATTTACTCTGTTGGGCCAACTGATATATTTAGAAAATATTCCTGGTAGTTCATCAACCTGAAGAATGGATGAGAAATCAATGAACATGGGCTTACTGCAGTGATTCTCAAACTTTTTGGTTTTAGGACTCTTCTGTACTTTAAAAATTACAGAGGAACCCCCAAGAGCTTTTGTTTATGTGGGCTGTATCTAACAATATTTACCACATTAGAAATGAAGCTGATAAAAATTTTATTAATTTATTAAAAAAATAATAAACATGAACATAAATAACATATTTATATGAAAAAAATTACTATTTTCCAAGCAAATCTATTTAATGTCTGGCTTCATAAAAGATAGTTGGATTCTCCTATTTGCTTTTGTGGCCAATCTGTTGTTATATGTTGTTTTGTCCAAAGTATATGAAGAAAACTTGGCCTCACACAGTTATCTAGTTAGAAAAGATGCAAGTATTTTATTAGCCTTTTCATAAATAATTTGGATATATCATATAGCTTCTAAAAAAAAAAAAACTACTGTAGACTCATGAGAGTATGAGAGTGAAAAGGGCAATTTACTTCTTAGTACTAGTGGCATATTTTAAATAACAGGAATTTAGTTTTTCAGTTTTAGAGTCTAGAAGTCCTTCCTTGTTGGGAGCCTCAGGAGTTCCTTGGCATCTGTTTCCTCCCTGTGTGTGCCTCTGTATCCCTTCTGGTCTTTTTATAACTCAGAAGTGATTAGATTTAGGATCCATCCTACACTGACATGACCTTATTAACATAACAGAAGAAAAACCCTATTTCCAACCAGACAGGAATATATTTACAACAGGTACAAGGGTTAGGATTTCAATACATTTTGGGGCATACACTTCAATCCCTAACAGTCCCTTTAATGTGCTCACCAGTACTTTCCCTTTACAGCATTTGTTACAATTGTATTAGATACTGGGGTAAAACCCCATTGACGTCAGGTGGATTCTGATTCATGGTGACTTATAGGACACAGCAGAACTGCCCCATAGGGTTTCCAAGGAGCGGCTGGTGGATTTACACTGTCGACCTTTTGGTTAGCAGCCAACCTCTTAACCCCTGTGCCATCAGAGCTCCTGATATTGGGGTAAAACCAAACCAAACCCACTGCCGTCGAGGTGATTACTAACTCAAAGCGACCCTTTAGGACACAGTAGAACTGCCCCCATAGAGTTTGCAAGGAGCACCCGGTAGATTTGAACTGCCAACATTTTGGTTAGCAGGTGTAGCTCTTAACCACTACACAACCAGGGTTTCCGATATTGGGGTGGGAGGATATAATAACTTTGTTGTTTTTGGGTGCCATTGAGTAGATTCTGACTCATAGTAAACCCTTGTGACAGAGTAAAACTGCCCCATGTGGTTTTCTTGGCTGTAATCTTTATGAAAGCAGGTTGCCAGATCTTTTTCGCATGGAGCTGCTGGGTGAGTTTGAACTGCCAAGCTTTCAGTTAGCATCCAAGCATCAACCATCGCGCCTTCCCTTCTATTGTAAACTCCATGAAGATACAGGCCATATCTTGCTACTTCTACAATAATTAGCGTCTGATGGTGCGTAGGCACTCAATAAATATGTATTGAATGAGTAAATCAATAAATTCTTAAGGTAGGGTCTGGTTCAAATTGATTTGGCCATATATTCAGTAATATGAGTTGATAAATCTACCCAAAAGATGGCATTTGTACAAGGAGAGAATCAGACCTTGGGCATTTTAATCTTGATCTATACTTCTAATTTATATTTCATTGTTCCAATTTTCATTTCATTCTTATATAAGAATTCATATCCCAAAGTGCATGAAAATAAAAATATTTTATTTTAAGTGCTAACAATTTAATTAATTGAGGTTTTCAATAGGTTATAAACCTGGGGCTAGTAATAACTTACAGTAAGTCAGAGTCATAAGCAATATTAATTTTTATTTCTTTTACTGCAAGTATCATGCAAGCTATATAATCATGCAAGCTATATAATCTATGGCAAGACTAGGCTGGGTAAAAATGTTTGTGGGCTTGTAAATGTTTACAATCCTATCTGCGAAGCGGGAATACAGCCAGTTCTCAACGCTAATGGAGAACCAGGGAGGACTAGCAAGGCAGAGAACATCCCCACTTGGAATCTAAGAGTGCATTTTCTGTTTTCTTTCTTTTTGTTTTTACTTCTTTGCTGCAGCTGACACAGAGGGGCATCAACTTTGTGCTGAATGCTGTTATATAACTAATTTCCAGAACAACTCACCGTCCTAAATTTTCCCTATGACTTCTCTTTTCCCTCCTGCTCCCACACCCAATCTCATTAGCCATGGAACTTCAGCATCACACAGAGAAAGAGCAGTAGGTGAGCAGACAGGTTCTAGTCCTGTCCTGCTGCTAGGTATCTGCATGACCTTGGACGGTCACTTAACTGTGTGTAACTCACATTTTGTCTGTACAATGAGAAGGTTAAAAAATTATACTTTAAGGTTCATCTTCCTATACCATTCTCACTTCCCTTCTAGAGAAATTACCTGCTCATAATATTGTTCCATCTATAAGAAAAAATCCTAGATCTATCTTTCCAGCCCTAACTCTCTCCTCTGTCCATATGCCATTTCCATTTAAGTGTTCTACCAACATTTAATATTTAAAGGTTATATACTGCTGGTGGCAGTGTAAACTGGTATCACTCTTTTGTAAGGCAATTTAATAACACATCTCAAGAGTCACGAAATATGCTCGTACTTTTTGATATGGGAGTTCTACTTCCAGGATCTACCATAAGGAAATGATTCAAACTCTGGTTTTTAAAAAGCCATAAGGAAAGAGAAGTTCGCTGCCATACAACAAAAATAATAGTAGAACCCAAATGACCTACAGTAAGTGTATTATTATATAAATTATAATGAATCAATTTGATAAAGCCATTTAACAACATGGAGACACATAAAATATTATATATAATTTAATGTCAAGTTAATAAAAGGAACAGGATACAAATCAATTATGAAATAATTACGTATGAAAACAACATATCAATATATTAAAAAGACCTGTACAAAAAATGATAATATTTGTTGTTTTCAGACATATTAGAGATGAAGGATGTATTTTATTTTCTCTGATATTTCAAACTTTATATTACTTGTGCAACTGAAAAAATACTAAAGCTGGTCTTATTTCCCGTCTTCCTAAAAGTCTGCCTCTTCCTGCTTCAGTCCTTTAGGTGCTTTGCCTACAGTTCTAAATTTTCTATTTTTCTTTCATTTCACCCTTCAGATGCAAACAGTCCCTAAATACAAAAAAGAAAAAACTATCACAGTAGTCTGTCCATTCCCACACTCACTTCCTGAAATAAGACTCTCAACCACTTATACCAGAATGCGCTCAAAGTCTCCTTCCAAAATATCCCACATATTTCCACAAGAGTTTTCTTCCTCACATGTTTAAAAATCCTCTCCTCAGACACCTACTTTTGCTTCTTATTATCTATCAATTTCAAATGTGTCTCCATGTGAGCCTTACTGTCCATTTATTAGTCAATTTTTCAAATTTTCCCTTCTCAAGTTTTCTACTTTGACCAAATGGATTTACACTTTTTACCCTTGAGTTCCAACAGAGCAAGTAACCCAATATTAATCCCAGAGGAAATCTTAGAAGGCATTACTATACTCCTGGTTTTACTGATACTGAGGATGGCAAATGGTGTCAATGGAGAGCAGCATGATGACAGTAAGAGCAAGGTATATCAAATCAGCCTTGTTTCTTTCTTTCTAATTTTGTTGTTGTTGTTGAGAATACATACAGCAAAACATACACCAATTCAACTGTTTCTACATGTACAATTCAGTGACGTTGATTACATTCTTCGAGTTGTGCAACGATTTTCACCTTCCTTTTCTGAGTTGTTCCTTCCCCATTAACATGAACTCACTGCCCTCTAAGGTTCCTATCTAATCTTTCAAGTTGCTGCTGTCACTTTGATCCTATACAAAAAAAAAAAAAAAAAAAAACCCAGTGCCGTCGAGTTGATTCTGACTCATAGCGACCCTACAGGACAGAGTAGAACTGCCCCATAGAGTTTCCAAGGAGTGCCTGGTGGATTCGAACTGCTAACCCTTTGGTTAGCAGCCTTAGCACTTAACCACTATGCCACCAGGGTTTCCTTGTTCCTATATAGATAGCTCTTAAAAGAGCATAATGTTCAAGACAGATGTTTTTTACTAGTTATGCTAAACTACTGTTTGGTTTTAAGATGATTTCAGGGGATAATTTTGGTTTAAGTTTTAAAGATTATCTTAGGGCAGTAATTTCAGGGGTTCATCTAGCCTCCATGACTTCCAAAAGTCTAGAGTCAATGGGAATTTGAAATGCTGTCATGCGTTTTCCCCCTTTCAATCAGGATTCTTCTATAGAATCTTTGATCAAAATGTTCAGTAATGGTAGCCAGGCACTATCCAGTTTTTCTGGTCTATGGCAAAGGTGGCAATTGTTCATACAGGCAATTTGCCACACATTCCATATCCTCTTCCTATCCCTTACTCTCCTTCCTCTGGTGCTTCATTATTTCTTTTTTGAAAGAATCACAACCTTGGATCAGGGTAAGGATTTCAAGAGGTATCTGAAAGTGTCTCACCATATGGTAATATAATTCAATCATTAATGAAAGGTTGAAGAACTGTACCCAAAAAGTCTTGGATAATGAGAAAGTCAACTTGGAGAGGAGGTTCTACAATCATGCGGTAGGACTTTCTATCTGCTACTGATCTCTTCCATGTTTTTTATCAAACGTAGATAAATAGCCCAAAGCTTTTCTTATCAAATTTGCCAACCGAAACAGGTAGAAAGGGCAGTTAATACACTGGATGGCAGAAGAAAAAAAAGACTTAAAAGTCCTAGAAAACCTGAAATTTCAGGCCGATGTACAGAACGGAAAATTAATACGGATAAACATGAATCCTTTCATTGATGTTTTAAAAAAACAAAATGAGTCGAGACTTGGATTAACAAACATCTACATTTTTAAGGGATTTTGATTGACTGCAGCTCTCATCAGAGCCAAAGCATCACATGGAAGCTAAACAACAACAGTATTATTCATTTTAGGGTGTATTCCCATAGATACACCGGATCTGAGGCCAAGGAAGTGAATATTTTTATTCTACCCTGGACCTTATCAAACTACAGTTCAACAAGGCAGTTTAATTTTGAGAGCCATATTTAATTAAAGACAATGAACAATCCAGAGGCTACAAGAAGCAACATGACCAGAAGGCAAAGTATCTGGAGACGAGGGTCAATAAGAAATAAGTTCAAAGAAAGAGATCTTAGAAAAGACATGATTACAGATGTAAACAAATAACTGTGCTCCTACGCTGTGCTTAACAAGCGCTCAGATGGAAGAAAGGCCAGGTCCAACAGGTGCAAATTAGAGGAAGATTGATTTCAGCTCAGCGCAGAGAAGAGTTTTCTAATATTAGATTGGCTCCAAGATAGAGTGTTTTCTTCACTAATAGTGAAATGCCTTCTCCAGGAAGTTTTCCCTTTGGGGTGTGAAATAAAGGTTCTTGCATTTTGTAAGAGGTTGGCCTGGGAAAAGAGAGACAACAGCTGGCCAACTGTCCCACAAATCAATGCACATGTCCACATCTGCATGTGGGCAGATGGCGACACTGGCAGATGACCTGCTACATGAGAGGAGAACTTCACAAGTGTGGTACAGACTGACCAAGGTTTGTAAATATTGTGTTTTCATATACTGTGGGTGTCTGAAATGCTGGGATTTGCTAACAAGGTTGTGCCATTATGCAATGAATTCATTTGCTACCAAAGAATGTTAAACCAAGTGGATTTTTCTCTAATGGTTTCTCGGTGCCTTGTATATGCATCTGAAGCATTCTTTTCTTACTAAAGAATTCAAAACATGATGATAAGACGTTGAAAGTTAGAAAGTGGAAGGCAATCCTGATTGATGCCACCAGCTGCTCTTTTTGATGTTAAAATCAATTGCCAAAAGGAGAAGAAAGAACCTTTCAGTCTTTCAATTACATTCTTAGATCTCATAGCGTTTTACAATCACATCTAGAGTAGGAAAGGCGGGCAAAAGATGTGGCCCTTTGGAGTTAAGAAAAGATCATGGCTTTGCTCTGTTTTTCTTAAAAAGTATTCATAACTTCAGCTATACGGAATGGAGTAACTTCACCTCAATTTACCACTGCAGTTTGCAAAATGAAATTTATCATATAATTGATTTTAAATAAAACATCTGATATTTCCTAAACATAACTAAGGAAAAAATCTATATGATGTCCTTTTTAAAGTTCCACCTTCTGTAAAATTTGGTCAATAGTAAAGAAAATGCAAAGATACAGCAGAATGGGCTAAATTCAATTTCAAGGTTACTAAACAGTTTGTGTTTTAAACATCTTAAGAGGTCCTTGGGTGGTACAAATGGTTAACATGCTCATTGCTAACAAGAAGATTGGAGGTTCAAGTCTATCCAGACATGTCTCAGAAGAAAGGCCTGGCACCCTACTTCTGAAAAATCAGTCATTGGAAACTATGGAGCACAATTCTACTCTGTAACATGTGGTCTCCATGAGTTGGAATCAATAAGACAGGAACTACTTTTGTTGTTGTTGTTACACATGTTGATCCCTTGTGGCACAGTGGTTAATTGTTCAGCTACTAACCAAAAGGTCAGCAGTTCAAAACCACCAACTGCTCCTTGGAAACCCTATGGAGTAGTTCTACTCTGT
The DNA here is from genome assembly GCF_030014295.1 of Loxodonta africana. Classification (NCBI taxonomy): domain Eukaryota; kingdom Metazoa; phylum Chordata; class Mammalia; order Proboscidea; family Elephantidae; genus Loxodonta; species Loxodonta africana. The sequence continues at coordinate 108,838,836 of NC_087345.1, read as the reverse complement.
CCTATAGGGTTGCCATGAGTCAGAATTGACTTGACGGCAACAGGTTTGGTTTTTTTTGTTGATCATTTAAGAACAGTAACTTTGTATGAACTTGGAGAACGCCAAGTTAGAAAAAGAATGCAATTAAAACTGTAGGATATTTATTAAGGTAAATTAATTTTAATACTATTAACATTTTGTTGTATAGAAATGCTAGCACTAATTACAGTGGAGCCTTAAGTTATTCATTAAAATGGTGATTAGCTCTTAGCTGATGTTAAAGGAGATCGTTTTAGATACTCTTAAAATGTTAGAGGCAGAAAATACAGTAAAAATAATTTAGATTATTTATTAATTTTCAGATTTGGAAACTGAGGCCCAGAGAGGTAAGGCCCTCCTTACCCAAGCCCATGGGGCTAGTTATCTACTGAGAAAGGAAGTCTAGAACCAGGTCTCCCAGTTCACTGTCAAACACTCTTAATAACTAGAGCTTTGAACTGGTTTGAACCCATGCTGAGGATGTGCATTTCTAACAAGTTCCCAGGAAGTTATACATAAGAATCACCTGGGGATCTTGCTAAAATATAGATTCTGATTCAGTATATCTGGAGTGGAAATGCAAATTCTTATCAGGAAGCCTGTTAGAAATGCAAATTCTCAGCAGGGATTTGAAACAGAACACATGAGTTCTAAGCCCTGTTAATAACATACCACAGAGTCACTAAAACTGAAGGCAAATGAAGTCGAGATACTGTATTTAACATCCGGCTTATACAGTATGTGGGTATACAAAGGGTAGGTTTACAAAGATGGCACCACTTTTCTTAAAGAATCTTGTAGTATTAGCAAGAAAGATAAGCCTGAAAAAATGGAAGTCAACACAATGTTTAAGTCATACTTTGAGATAATCATGAAATAAAAATACAGGATTAGTTTGCATGTTGATGTGCATACCAATGTTAGGAGCTCAGAGGAAAGAAAACTCGCCATGAGATGGGGAAGTGGAAGAATGTCAGGGAAGGGAGAAGTTGAACTGGATCCTGAAGAATAAACTGGATTTAGAAGGAGAGAAAGAAAAGATGAAAATGTTTGAACAGATATAAATTTTATTCATGACTGTAAAGAGTGCCCCCAAATTAAAATACTATGCTATATTGTGATATTAGATAAGAGATACTGTTACTTACCCTAGGGTGATTTTCATTAAGAAAAGCAATTACATGTTTATTTTCTTGTCTGGGTGAACTGGGGAAAATGATATGACTGGGAACTAATAATGCAATGCTTTATGTAGTTACTTACTGACTTATTACCCAGCCAATAAATTGAGGTGGCTTTCGAAAATACTGAACAGATTATTAAGGAAAATGGTAAACTCAGCAGTAAGAGCAGCATACACAGAAAAGCAGACTGAACAGTCTGGATGGTTGTTAGCCGGGGGTGGGGGGATGACAGAGTTGACCAAAACCTTTTTAGTAACTGAAAGATTTTGTGTCCGTTAGATTAAAACAAAATGAAACTTGTAATTCAAGAGAAGTCCACTATTTCCTAATACTGAAATGTTAGAGAAATTTCTCCTGTGAGTCCTCATAAAGAAGCTGCAGAATAATGTGGATGACGGCCTCAACACCATCCCCGACCCTAGGGTTATGATGAATAATTTCACGTCTATTTCTTATGTATATATATAAAAAAACTGTGAGAGATTGAATGGAAACAATTACCTGCTCCGCCAATAATGAAGCTAAGCTGGAATATGCATCCGCGAACTCTGGGCCATATTTAATGGAATTCTTCAGTAAGATGATGGCTTCTTCTTTTTTCTCCTGGGACCTATAGATTATGAGGGGAGAAAAAAAGAACACCTTTTAGTAACAAAAAAGAAACCAAATCTGTTGTCACTGAGTTGATTCCAACTCAGCAATCCTGTAGGACAGAGTAGAACTGCCCTATAGGATTTCCAAGGAGCAGCTGGTGGATTCAAACTGCCAACCTTCTGGTTATTGTTTAAACGCTCAGATTAGACTTTAAATTCTCATTTTTTTTAAATTCTCACTTCTTTCAGCAACGATACACTGATGCACTCGGGGCTGTACTGCAAATGACTTAAACTAGATTGCCTCAAGGTGCGGACAGTTTTCGCCTGAATCCGGGTGGAATGAGATGTTGAGCTGTATGTGATGCTACAGGTTATTCACTGATTTTTCTGCCTTTTATCTTCTGCTATGCGCCTTTCGAGATTTTTTTAATAGTTTATAAGTTTGTTCACAAGACACCTTTGACCTTCAGAAGAGCCAGTGCTGTGGCATTACCTGGGTGGCATGGGGGCAGTTTACAAGGATGTGGGTGAGACCCTGGAGAAATTACTGCCCACTGCAGCCTGGGCTCCCACAGTGGTTAAGCCACCTACTGGGCACAAACTTGGCCAAACTGCCAATATTATTCTTTGGTCTCATAGAGAGATAAATTTCCTACATAATTTATGAAACTAGAAAACAGTGTGACCACAGGCTAGCAAAGAAAGATCAGCTATTTTACCACCATATTTTAATTGAAAATGGTCAAGTTTTATCTTCTTTTGAGTCTTCTCTCAGTGATTACACTTCTAGCTCAAAGAAGACCCAAGTCTCAAAAGTTATTACCATTTTCTTGGTTGAAGGTTCCTTTTCCTGTTAGCATCATGGGAAGAAATTGGGTCATTATCCTGTTATCAATGTCTCTGAAGTAAGAAATACGCATTAGTTACTTGGCAGGGCAATCAATTTTGCAACTAATACAATTCCACACAGGTCATTTGCTAAGTGCTAGGCCACTGTGATTGGCAAAAGAGGTGTAATAAAGAATCGAACCCTTTGGACTATAGGTAGCATATAGCCTAAGGGCCCCCCCCCCATCTTTACCAGTTAAGAATACTGAGTTGTGTGCTTATGTTTTTACTATTTAGAGTCAACAATCATTTATTTAGCAATGACTATAGGGTCACTATGAGGTGGAAGCAACTCGACAGCATCTAACAATAACAGCAAGGTACCATATGCTCTGGTAAATTTTCATATAACACTATTAATTTAATTCTCACAATCCAGTGCAGTAAATATTATTGTACCTATTATTATACTCAGTTTTCTGATGAGGAAATTTGGATTCAGAAAAGTAAAGTGTCTCGTCTGTGGTCTCATAACCAGTCTTCTGAGCTCTTCCATCACACTGTATCTGCTTATTCTCTTTGACTACTTATGAAGTTGCTGCTCAAAAGGCTGCAGGGACCAGCATTAATTACCTGAGGACTTGTTAGAAATGCAGAATCTTAGCCTCCACGTGACCTACTGGATCAGATACTGCAGTTTAAAAAGCTTTCCAGGTAACTGTATTCACACTGAGATTTTTAACTGCTCCATGAATTATCAAAGGCAGCTGAATGGCAACCTCCTGCTACAATCCCCTGACGGCTCCAGTCTCTATAGGATGAAGTTATGTAGAGGGTAAACTAATATTGACTCCATAAATTTTAGTTCTTCACTGCCAGAAGCAGCTTGTTACAAGGTGATTTCACACTGAAGGCAGTTTCCAGTCACAGACTTTGGGGAGGGGGGAGGGAGTCACAGTCCCACTCCAAAGCAGACCTTGCATTTAATGATCCAATACAGAAATCATTTTTCATTGTCTATGCTAACCCCGTTGCTGTAGAGTCAATTCCAACTTCATAGTGACCCTGGTGGTGCAGTGGTTAAGAGCTCGGCTGCTAAGCAAAGGGTCAGCAGTTCAAATCCACTAGCCGCTCCTTGGAAACCCTATGGGGCAGCTCTACTCTGTCCTGTAAGGTTGCTATGAGTCGGAATCGGAACCAAATTGTTTGTTGGTTTATTACATGCCAGGCACTGAGCAATTTCCCAAGGGAGGTGGATGTACATGCTATCCTCTACTATTGGGGTCTATCTAACTCCTAATGGGCTCCTCTTGATACACAGTCCTGTCCTAGAGGACAAGGCATAACACCTGTGTCTCTAAGTAGACTGCCCCTGGAATGTGGTTTTAAAGTCACATGGTTATAATAAACTGCATTTGAAGCTCTCTTACTGCTGCTTTCTTGCTGATTCATTCATTTAGTCAACAAACATTTAAAGAATGTGAACGAGATGCAAAACTCTATAGGAGTCCACTATGTTTACCTACACACAGGTTTTTATTCTCATATACCTTGAAGTAATTCTTCCATGGGTACATATTTTTTAAATGAAGATTTATTTCTTTAATCTGGTAATTTTACTATTGATTTTATGGTTAGCCAAACTCTTCCTCCAAGGATATTGTAGGTCTTTACTAACATTAACTTGGAAATCCTCCCAAAGGCCAAAGGATTTAGGAAATTAATCTGAAAAGTAAGTCCCTCAGGACATAATTTAACTAAGACGTTCTTCAAAATCATTACGGGGAAAAATACAATTTGACAGTAAAGATTTAATGGTTTTCATTTGCCATGGCTCACATGAGTTAGAATGGCAACTTAGACCTTTTATATATGAACTCAGAGAGATTAATAACGACTTAGTACAGTCTATGAATTTAAATACTTGAGGTCTCCCATTAACATTCATATGCCACATTGGAAAAGTTATCATCAAAGTTATTCACAGGGAACTTGGATTCTTCATGAAAAACTGTATCTCTAAACAAGCCCCAAGGGACTGGCATATGAATAAAAACATCTCCTTGTGTCAATTAGTTGAATATACGAGTATAACAAGATGCGAGGACTCAGGCAGGAGGACATTTTGTCTTGGCCTGCACTTTTACATTATTCTGCTTTTGTGTGGGAGCCCTTGATAGTCACTAGGCACCAAGTGGTTGCGTTAACAGACATTACATGCCACCTTATAATATCTTGGAAGATATTTTAAAATGTTTTTTAAGAAAGACCTGGACGTTGATAATCTTGGTGGTGGTGGTGGTTTTCTTTCTGAAAGGGAGTGGAACAGTAGAGATATTTCTTCTGTAGTCTCTCTTTTGCTCACCCTTTGGTGGTGTTGTCGAGTGGATTCTGATTCATAGTGACCCTACATGACAGAGTAGAACTGCTCTACAGTGTTTCCTAGGCTGTAATCTTTTCCAGAGCAGAAAGCCAGGTCTTTTCTCCTGTGGAACTGCTGGGTGAGTTCGAATTGCTGACCTTTCGGTTAGCAGCCAATTGCTTAACCATTGCACCACCAGAGCTAGCTCCTTACCCTTCGGTGGGAGCTTACGCAATAGGTGTGGTTTTGACACAATAATTTATAGCACATAATTCATTTAAACAAAACCTTCCCTGGTTACATAGTAATGTAATTACCACATGGGAACTGAACTCCATTTCAAACTGCTTCTGATTTCTGTAGCATTCTTCTTCATATCCACATTATGGCAGATGTTCCTCTCCTAAATTATCCCAAGTTACGAAGCAGTGCCAACAGCCCTACGATTCCACTGGATTATTGCAGTATAAAGTACACTAATGTTTTAAGTAATATTTTAGTTCACACACTTGTTGCTAGTTCCCTCTTTCTTCCCCTTCCACCATATGCAATAGAAAGATAAATTTTTCTACACCACTGTTTTCAACACATTGTCCCCTTGTTTGAAAATCTTCATTAATGCTGTACTGCCTACAGATACCCTCTTAGTCTAAAATCCTCTACAATATGGTTCTGATCAATGTTCCAAATGTACTCAGGTACCCACTATACCATCCAGACTGGTCGACCTTTGGCCTCTTTTTTGCAGAACCTAAGAGATCACCTACTTTTTACTATACAAATATGGTTTTACTATTTTGTATATTTTTAGATCTTTGTAAATCTCCTTAAATATGTTTTCCAATTATTCAGTAAAATTTGGGGGGGAAGAAGATAACATAATTACATTTCATATCTCTTTTTCTACAGCTCTTTCAGTATTACAGAAGTAATCCTAAAGAAGAAGAATGCAGTGTTTTTGAATTTCCCTCCAAAGTAATATCCTTCCACATTTCAAACTATTCATAAAAAAATCAGGTTAGACCTAAGAATGATTTTTCCTCATGTCTGATACCCTGATTGGTTTTTACTGTAACAACTGCCATTAAATACACGATAATGGTGCTCCTCCAAATGTAAAATAACCCCAGTAACAAAGTCACTAGCCCTGGAAATCCATTCGATGGCAAACACTAAGGTGAGCAAGCCCCAACGGCAGGCCAAGGGTTCAGAATCCACTCGGCGGACACTAAGGCCAAGCAAAGGAGTGGATGTGCACTTTGTAGAGTGATTACTAAAGATGAGCATTTAGGTAAGAAAGAACCAGTCAAACCAGGAAAGCTTCTTAGAAAAGTAATATTTTAGCAGTTACGTTCATGTAAAAAGGGGGTGGATATAACAAGAGATGCAGAAAAAATTTCATATAAGACATTATGGAATTTCTTAACAATATAAATGACCTATGTAATCTGACTGTAACACAGACCACTCCTGAGCCAGCATTAAATTAAAAAAAAAAACTTTTTGACAGTATTAAAACTTCCTAATGAGCTCGTTCTGGTTCTATAATAAGTAATTTAGGGAAACCAGGAGCCCATTGTTGATCTACACCCTATCTCTATAGGACTACCCTCTTAGCTTTCTAGGCTTAACTGACAGGCCAACTCAGAGGGGGAAAAATAACATTAAAATAACATTTTTCTCTGAACTGAACAAGCATGTGATATAGGTTACCAAGTCCTCAGGTTATTTATCTGAATTATATGGAAAATGTCTGCATTCACTAGCCAATAATCGATGAATAAGCCAAACCAAACCCATTGCCATTGAGTCGATTCTGACTCATAACGACCCTACAGGACGGAGTAGAACTGCCCCACAGTGTTTCCAAGGAACGGCTGGTGGATTCAAACTGCCAACCTTTTGGTTAGCAGTGGGGCTCTTAACCACTGCGCCATTAGGCCTCCAATGATGAATACAGAGATAAAAATCAAACCTCGTTTTATACCCCATCCAATTAGCCACCGCGCACTTCACAGAAAGGAATATCCCGAGTCCCTTTGGAAAATCATGAGACACCAAGGACGCTAAACACTGTTAGAACTATGAGGGGTTCCTGAATAAGTGAGTGAAGTAGGTGAGAGTAAAACTGCTTGAGGATTAGGTGATATTACTGCCCCTTAGGATCCTTCATTTGCTTATCTGCTAAAGAAAGTCACCAGCTGATGATTGATAATCCTCTATGATCTAAAATATTTTGGTTTCACTTTCCCCCTAGATCAACAGTTCTCAAAGGTTAGTGCTTAAGAATCACTAGGTATGTGTTAAAATGCAGAATCCCAGGCCTCACAGGCTTCAGTAGGTCAAGGAGCCCAGGAATCATTATGCTTAAAAAGTCTCTCAGGTGACTCCCTTGAAGGTGGTCTTTAGCCTATGCTTTTAAGAAACTCTGCCCTGGTTGGTATGTGGGATTTGTCTGGTCAATTGGCCCCTATTTTTTTTATCAGGCTAAGTATATCAGGATGCTGAAAGTTAAAAAAAAAAAATAAAGGAAGAGGGACCAGTAACGCCTTCCTCTTGGATTTCATAAGAGAAATATTAAGTTGAAATCAGATCTTGTTCATAATGTGCAAATTCTGTCATTAAGCATTTGTAGTTTCACAGGGAATTTTCCCTCTGATTCTATAGAGCAGTGAGAATATTTTGCCTGTGTGTTAAGTAGAAACACTTGCATCACCTCGCTTTCCTGGCTCTGTCTCAATGACAGATCCTCAGCAAAAGCAAAGAAGACTCCACCACATTTTCTTGCAGTAATTAAGGACCTGTTAAGTTTGTCAATTTAGAAAACTTTCTGGATTCCTGTCTAAAATCTCATGGCGCACACATTAAAACTGGAAGCAGATGCTTGCTTTGAAAAAGTATTGACATTTGCAGAGAATTTAGGATATGCCAGTAACAGAAATAAGTGGGTTGGCGATCCATTCAGCAGCAGTAAAGTTTCCCATTAATCACAGCGTAGAGCTGGAGTGCTGGGGTGGGCGGCCTCCTGAATTCCTACTCCTTTGTCAGGGTGTTTTGTTGTTGCTAGGTCCAAAAACGATGTCTCTCACAAATGAAAATGATTATGACTCTTTTTTGTCTGATAGACTTTAATAGCTCTTCTAGAAAAACAAATTGAGAAAATCAAACTGTAAACAGTCTGACTGAGATTATCTTTTCAGAGTACATATCTTCCTGTGGCTGTGAGATCTTTCCTACACAGACAGAGAAGGAAACTGGAGTCTCCTTTATGTCCACGTTTACCGAGGATACCTCTAGGTAATACAGTGGATATACAGCATTTAGTTACTGGGGTTCATCCTAATTTTTCTGTTTGACTTTTTACAGAAGTCATGTAGAAGAACTGCCTGGAAGACAGAGTCATATTATATGGTAGTGAAAAAGATTTTTCTTTCCAATTCAAAATTATACTCAGTACAGTTAACATTATTGCTGTTAGTAGGCTCTAACTTATGGCAACCCCATGAAGAACAGACAAAACGTTGCCCAGTCTTGCGCCATCTTCCTGATCATTGGTATGACTGACTCCACTGTTGTGACTATTGTATAGTGCCTTCCAACCTAGGGGACTCATCTTCCAGCACTATACCAGACAATATTTTGTTGTGATTCCTAAGGTTTTCATTGGCTAATTTTCAAAAGTAGCTTGCCAAGCCCTTTTTTTCCTAGTCTGTCTTAGTCTGAAAGCTCCACTGAAACCTATCTACCGTGGGTGACCCTGCTATTGGAAGTATTGGTGACATAGCTTCCAGCATCACAACCACAGGCAAGCTGCCACAGTATGCCAAACTGCCAGCGGGGTGGTAGATAGTTAACATGAGAGCAGATCACCTGCCGCCTTCCCAGATCCTCCCCAAAGCTGAAAACTGAGCAAAGGAAAAGACGGAAAGTTCTGACCCTGTCTAGCCATAGATGAGCAGAAATGGAGATATAACTCACATACAGGCTTCGCACAGGGGCTGGTGCAGAGTTGATCCAAGGAAATGTTAGTCCTAAGCCCCCTCCTCCTCCTCTCCTTGGAATGGTTTTTGATGTCTTTATCATCACCTCAATGAGGTCACTGCTCTGAACCCTGTCAGCAGGACACTTGACCCACTATGGCCTTACTACTGCGCATGTGGAGATACTTCTGTGCCAAGAGTATGGAAGTGGGCTGGTGGGAAACTACCCCCAAGCCAATGTCACTTCAAAGTTCCTGCATATATTTATGCTAAGCCCTTCTGGGATTTGAAACCAAGCATAAAATCAGCGCTCCCAGGTAGATACTGAAATAATGGAAGAGAAGGCAGCTAAGAATATCCAGGTTTGCCAGGATTCATTTACCTCATAGATAAAGGGTCATTTTGATGATGCAGTTTATGCACATCCCTGGTTTTCGGCTCAGGCTGATTGCTGCTTAAATCCTGGTTCTGCCTGGATTAGCTGCTCTAGGAGCCTCAGTGGCTGAATCTGTGAAATGTGCATATTAATCTCCACCTCTCCAAGTTCCTGTAAGGGTTGAATAAACTAATGTGGGCACTTAGCAGAGTGTCAGGCACATAGGAGGACCCAACCCAGTAAATGTTAGCTCCACTTGCTATCTCTCTGCTCTCCAGCCAGATTTCCACCTAAAATTTTCATGAATAGCCCCACTAGCTGATTTCTCAGCAAAGGGAGGAGGCTGTTGCGATGTAAATATTGCCTCTGAAAAGACAGTAGAGATTAGAAACTTGGAGTCATAGTTACAACCACATATTCTTGCAACTCTACAGGATAACCTGGCTCCATTCTTAATTGAAACAGGAGGAAACAGTCTCCAGGAGGTTGAACTTTCTCCAAAGCTGTTCAACTGCAGGGGAGGAATAATGCATTACTCACTTCTGATTCAATATCAATTTTATACAAGAAGCCCAAGAAGCTGAGTTTCAAATTGGAAGCAAGAGAGCATATGTCCCTGGGCTAATAACAACTAATAATAGCTAAAACTTATTTCAGCTTCATTGGGTGCTAGGTCCTAAGCTAAATACCAACATGCATTATCTTGTTTAACACTCAACAAAGGAGTTATTTGCTAGGATCATTTCCATTTTATATATAAGAAACTGGCGGTATTGCAAGACAAAATAATTTTCCCAAGGTCACACAGCAATTAGTGGCAGAGTTAAGATTTGAACTGACGGAGCTTAGCCAACTCCTACCTCTACAGAGAGCACACAGGAGATGGTCTTACAGGGCAACGTGATATAATAAGACAAGCACTGGCTTTAGCAGCCCCAGCTCCACAGCTCACTGGTGCATGACCTGTGTCCCTGTCTGTCATAGGAGAGCAGGACCCTGAGTGACACAAGTGGTTTGCAATCAGCTGCTAACCTAAAGGCTGGCAGTTCGAACACACCCAGCAGCTTTGTGGAAGAAAGACCTGACTAACTGCTTCTATAGCGATTACAGCCAACAAAACCGTATGGAGCAGTTCTACTCCGTAACACCCGGGGTTGCCATGAGTCAGAGCCGATTAGAGGGCAGCTAACAGAAACAGGAGAGTGACCTCGCCTTTCCTACCCACCATGCTGAGTGGGTGGGTTCATAAGACATGATGAAGTACTTTGTAAATTGGCATTCAAGTATCAGTTACTGTTGTTCTTTTCACTTGTGGGAGGAGGGTGGCAGGAAGGGTGAGGACAGGGAGCCCTACAATGCTGCTTAGCAGACAGGAGGCAGCCTGAAGGCCCAGGCTGGGAAGGTAGACCCTCTTTGAGGGAGGTGAAAACAGAAGGGAGGTTGGCAGAAGCAGTGAGGGTTACTGTTATGGATTAAACTGTGTTCCCCCCCAAATTATGCTGACATCCTAGTCCCTATACCTGTAAATATGATCTAGTTTGGAAATAGGGGTTTTCTTTTGTTATGTTAATGAGGGCATATCAGTACAGCGTGGATCCTAAACCTAATTCTTTTTGAGTGGTGTCTTATAAAAAGAGCAGAAGATACACATACACACACGCACACACACACACACACACGTAAAAGACCACGTAAAGAACTATCTACAAGCCAGGGAACATTAGGAATGTCTGGGACGTCTAGAGCTACCAACAAGGAGGGATCCTACCCTACAGCTGATGCTCTGACGTGGACTTCTAACCTCTAAAACTGTGAAACAATAAATGTCTGTTCTTTAAAGCCACCCATTTGTGGTATTTTTGTTGCAGCAGCCCTAGGTAACCAAGATAGTTCCCAAGAATAGCCTTGAAGGTAAGCCTTACCTCCCATAGTCCCTCCAGGGGCAGACTCTGCAGACCTCAGGCAGGCGTGGGCCAGAGGAAACACATACAACACATACATTCCTCTTTCTGTCTTTCATGTTTCTCCTCCTGGCCTACATTTAGCACTTTTAGATTTGAAAGCCTTTTGATCATCTCTAATAATTTATATACCAAATTTAGCTTCTGTGTCTGGGCAACATAGATCTCCCACTGGGTTTAAGATAAAACGATGAGGTATGCAGGCATTTCATGCCTAGTATTCTAAAGTAAGACAGTGTGTGCGAGGAGAAATTTCCGATGATTATCCACATTTCTTTTGTTATTTTAATTGAATCACTCCTTCTTCAAGCTATATCTCGTCTCAAGAGTTGTTCTAAGTTATTACCCAGGGCAGAAGCTTAAGAGGCCCAGATTTCAAATGAAGCTGTGAAAGATTATGAGAGCTAAGGGGTGGGAGAATGATTTCAGGGCAGCGGTGACCACTGCGAATTCTTGACTTGAGAAAGCCGTCTGGCCTGCTTAACTAACTTCTGTTAGAAATATTTATGCAATGAAAGAAAATGATGACATTCCAATTCCTCTCAGAGAATGTAAACAAAACCAGGGGGTTCCTTAAAGCTGGCTCTCACCCACAGTGCTTCATGTGCGGATCTGTCTTCTGGCCTCAGCGATGTTTATCACAGTCATCACAACAAAAGAAAGGATTGAGAAAAGGGTGCCTTCCCTTGCAAACCACACTATGGATTTAAAAACAACTCAGTGATGCTCAATTCATTGGAAATCACAGTATGAACGAGTAGAGGTGTGGTGGTGGTGGGGGGGGGAGATACTTAGAAAAATATTTTAACAAATAGCAATCTTTTTATATACAAATAACTCAAGGAAGTAGGTGAGATTCTCATCATGCCCCCATAATTCAGTTTTGTACAGACACTGAATGTAAGGAGATAAAAACATACGTGAAATCATAGTTTAAATTAACCACAAGAGTTCTTGCTTTAAAATCTTTGTAACATTCTCTCAAATGTACTTTGGAAGGTCTGTCATTCTCATACACAGACAGGTGGTCAGTTTGGCTGGATATCTGGGCTTACCCAGTATGGGAGAGTAGTGGAAAATAAGGAGGAAAATGGCAGAGCAGGATTATGCCACTTGAATGCTAAGAAGTCTGGACTCTATGTGTGAACACAGTGGATATTCAATGAATTTCTCAGATGCCCCTAAATTTACAGGGAGAGCGGAAGAAAAGTAGATGTTGGATATAAAAGAGCAACATAATGCACTATAATATAAGCAATGAAAGAATGAGCTTCAAACGCAGGCGGAGGTCAGAAGTGTCATATTCTTGACTTCAGAAAAACCAAAGGAGTGAGAGCTGAGAGAACCTTAGGAATTCAGAGCTGACATTGAAGACAACAGTTACACCAGAGGGCTGAATGAATGCGTGGAGACGAAGAAGCAGCACCAAGTGCCAGCCACTCTTCTTGCCAACTTGATCAAAGGAAGGAAGGAGTTAGGAGAGCCAGTTGAGAAAGTGGCTGAGCTGAGAAAGAACCCTTAGAGGAGAAAATCTGAAGACCTAACAGAAAGTCCAAGATAAAGCAGGTGGAGGAGGTGAAATAGGATCAAGAACTCATGTGGATTTTACACTAATGGCTACTAAAGGCTAAAATTAAAAAGACTGACACCTCCAAACACTAGCAAGGATGTGCAGCAAATGGCTTTCTCACTCATTGCTGATGGGAGTGGAAAATGGTACAATTACTTTGAAGAACTCTTTGGCAGTTTCTCACAATATTAAAGATACATCTCCCCACAATTCTACTCCCAGGTATTTATGCAAGCAAAATGAACATACAAATACCAGGACATGGATATTTACAAAAGCCTTATTCATATTAGCCAGAAACTAGAAAAGAACCAAGTATCCATGGACAGGAAAATGGATAAACAAATTAGAGCACATTTATGCAACAAAATTACTATTCAGCAATAAAAAGCAAAGCACTGATACATGTAACAACATGAATAAACCTCAAAAAAAATATGCTGTGCAAAAATACCGGAACACCAAAATAAGTACACATTGAAAGATCTCATTTATATGAAATTCTAAAACAGGCTAAACTAATTTATGGAGAAAAAACAATCAGAACATTTGTTTGTCTCATTGAGGGAAGGATTTACTGGAGAAGCGTATAAGGTATCTTTTTGGGGTAATAAAAATGTTCTATATCTTGCTCTGAGTATATCGAATTATCAAAAATCATTATACCAAACACGTAAGGTTTGTGCATTTTTATTGCATGTTAATTATCCCTCAAAAAACGAAACACCCACAGGTGGAAGCACTGGCCTTATCAAGCAGGTGAGACAATTCTTCATCCCATGGAAGAGCAGAAGAGATAGCCTATGAAAATACAGGAGTTTTTTTTCTTTTTAAGTTGTGCTTTAAGTGAAAGTTTGCAGCTCAAGTTAGTTTCTCATACAAAAATTTATACACACATTGTTATGTGTCCCTAGTTGCTCTCCCTATAATGCGACAGCACACTCTTCCTTTCCACCCGGGACTTCCCGTGTCCATTCAACCAGCTCCTGTCCCCCTCTGCCTTCCCATCTCACTTCTGAACAGGAGCTGCCCACTTACTCTCATGTATCTACTTGAACTAAGAAACACACTCTTCACAAATATCATTTCATGTCTTATGGTCCAGTCTAATCTTTGTTTGAGGAGTTGGTTTCGGGAATGGTTTTAGTTCTGGGTTAACAGAAAGTCTGGAGTACATGTCTTCCGGGGTTTCTCTGGTCTCAGTCAGACCATTAAGTCTGGTCTTTTTTACTAGAATTTGAGCCCTGCACCCTACCTTTTCTCCTGCTTCATCAGGGACTCTCTGTTGTGTTCCCTAATACAGGAGATTTTGTGGGAGGAAGAAGGGAAGCTTCAATAATTCATGTTGAATAACTTCCATGTTCTCAGTAAAAGTAAGGATTGGCATCATCTTTTGGGCATGTGTATGGGGCACTGAGGAGAAGAACAAAGAATGCATGTACCAGGAAAACAGAAAATATTAAGGAAGAAGTATAAAAAGATCACAAGGAATGAATTTGTAAGTACTCTAACCTCTGAACCTACTTTTTCATGATACTCTCTTCAGAGTTTTTAAGGGTCCCATTCAGCTCAGATCTGTATTTTTCTCCTTTAGTATTTGATAGATTGGATGAGGGTCTAGGGCATACATTCTCAATAGGGAAGAAAACTGGTTGGTGGTGGGGGGTGGGTGGATATTACAGTGGCTGTTGTCTCCCAAAGCTCAACCCTATCTAATGAAATGTATTCTTTAGCATTTAATTTTGGGGATGCGGCAATTAGAAAAAAAAAATGTCTAAAAAGTCTCCTTTGGAGGCAACAATGAAAAATAAGTTGAAAAACACTGGTCTAGGGCAAACAAAACACAGGCAATGGCAATATCTTGGGCTGGGGTCTGGTCAGACTAATAAGCGACAGTCAAGGTGTGAAAGAGTCTAAACTGATGCCACATGAAGTAAAAAAAGTAGCTGAGATAAATTAGAGATGAGATTATAAATCATGAACATACAAAATTAGAGCCAAGAGGAAGTCTAACAATGGTAAAGACTAGGGCCAGAAGCAAAGAGGGAGTAAATGGGTAAGAACAGTCATTTTTGAAATCATGCGAGGTATGTCAACATCATGGTCGTAAAACTGGACAGAGGTAAGAAATAAGGCCAAAGAGGAAAATTTCAGAAGTCAGGTACCTGAGGCTGAAAAGATCGGAATAACTGAAAGGTCAGTGGTATGGCCATGTTGGTAAATGCCTGAGGTATGCCTGGGGTAGAGCACAAAGGAGGGTCCTGGGGTGAAGGCGGTAGAGGAACCAGGTGATGGAGATATTTTTGAATTGACTGCAGACAGCAGCACAGATGGAGAGCAACAGAAAATCACTGCCCGCCTCCTCAGCTCCTTGAGATGATGGGAGTATGCACGCAAGATTGTGACATGGCAGCGATGAGGACGGACAGGGTGTATGTGATGCTGGGTGGGGCTTCAAAAGAGGTGGAAGGAGGCCTGAAGAGAGAAAGGTATGAGTTAGACAAAGATGAGGGTGGAGAAAATGTAATGGGCTTGAGACTAGACATAAGGTTGGGGGTAATGCGATACTAACAGGTCACCATGGGGGTAAGGAGGTGGGGAATAGAATTTCACTCTAAAAGAGAATCAAGAACTTGCTAACCCAATGTTGACATCATAATGTGGTAGTATGCGCCTTTAAAAAGTTGTTATCCACTGGGCTGTCATTTTGGATTCTTTGGGGCTTCACTGGGAGAGTGAAGAAAAGGAAAGCTACTGTCTTTTGTGTATAAACTTCCTTTTGTTGAGGAAAAAAAAAAAAGGTTGTGTAACTAGTGCCAAAACTATAAGGAAATACACCCTAAACACTTAAACTTATGTCAAAAATAATGGTTATCCTTTTCTTGTTCCTTTATTCTCGAGAAATTTAAATTTCAAAGGATCAGACCAAAGAAATATTTAAATGTATGCCATTATCAAATTCATCTTCTCTATAGTTCACTTATCGCATATTCTATTTCATTTTCTTCTGAGTTTTGATTATAGGATTTACCATACCACCCATTCTATAATGTGAATGGAAGGTAATTTTCTATGTGTATACGTGTGTGTATATGCGTGTGTGTGAAAACACAGACAACATTCACCAATTCCTACATGTATAACTCAGTGACACTGTTTACATTCTTCACATTGTGCCACCTTTCTCGACATCTTTTTCCAAATTATTTTACCATCATTAACATAAACTCACTGTCCCCTAAGCTTCTCATCTAACCCTTTGAGTTACTATTGCCTGGAAGGTACTTTGGCAAAGAAGAAGGTATGACATGATTTGTTAAGAAGTTCTTCTCATATTCTGTTTTAGTAACAAACATCAACAACTATTTTACCCAAGCATTCACAGACATATTTTCCCATGCCCTGAATTTCAATATATTATTATATTCTCTTTAGTCATCAGGGACTTCTGCTCTGTTCATCCATAAAAAGTTTATGCTAATCTGGCCTATGATTTTTTTTTTCTCCCATGTTTGGATTTTAAGTTCCAAGCAAAGCCCACAGTAATTCATATTAATTAGGAATGGTGGCACGGAAAGCTGTTCCTTATCAATCCCACACACAGTAAATATGCTGTGCGGAATCATAATAGATTAGCTTCAGAGCCCAGTGAGATGGTCATAAAAGAGGGCAAACATATTTGATGACACTGCATGAAGGCTACGGCCGTGAAAAGGTCTAAAGCTGTCTAACCATGAGTTCAAAAATTCAAATTAAATTTGTCCCCAATCATTAAGATTTCTGGGGTGCTCTGACAGACAGAATCACATCCTCTTTAGGACTTCTGGCCTGGAAAAAGATACACATTTCTGTGAAAGTCAAGGTCATAAGTAAAGGTCTATCCTGTCCAATATAATAGCCACGAGCCACGCATGGCTACTGAGCACTTAAAATGTGCCTAGTCTGATATGAGATAACTGTTAGTATAAAATGCACACCAAATTTCAAAGATTTAGTATAAAAAATAATAAACTATCTCATGAATATTTTTAATATTTAATACATGTTAAGATGATAACCTTTGGGATAAAAACCAAAAAACCAAACCTGTTGCCGTCGAGTCGATTCTGACTTATAGCAAACCTATAGTATATTGGGGTTAAATAAAAATATATTATCAAAATTCATTTAACCTGTTTATTTTCATTTTTAAAAACATGATTACAAGAAAACTTAAAATTACATATGTGGCTCTCATCATATTTCCATTGGACAGTGTTGCTCCAGGCAGGATCCTGGTTTTTAGTGTCCACAAAAAGACAGTGGAGTGCAGTGGTTAAGGATGGGGGTACTGTGTCAGACAGATCTAAGTTCAATTCCCTTGTCTTCTATTTTCTCACGAAGGTACGTTGGCACGTCCCTCAACTTCTCCAAATTATAGTTTCCTCATTTATAAAGTAGGAATAGTGATAGTATCTTCCTCTCAGGGATGATCAAATCTAAACTGCTCACATCTAAAGAGATTGCTTGGGCTCTTAGAATGAGCATTTAGTTCTAGATTACAAAAATTGACAATATTTTAAAAGGCACAATTAAAAAATTACCTGCCTATTGACAAATACGGTATAAATCTCAAATAGTGAGCTGGATCAAGTCCAATTAAATTTAAAATACTGTTATCCTCTTCTTGCCTTTGACCTATTGCTACTTAGTAACAGAACTATAACAAGGAAAGAGGAAATTAAGCTCAGAGTTATCTAAAAAGGGATTAGCCCTGCTTTTTCTGGGTCAACACTCCCTGTCTTTCAGAGATGCAAGCTCAGGGGAATGTAAACCAATTTTACATTTCCTTAAGAAAGACACAGTTAGGAAGGTGCTTTCCCCAAAAGGCAAACACATGTCATTAAAAAGTTATAAATACTTCCTGTGTTGGACAGTTATTTGGGCAGCATGGGTAATGGAAAGTGAACAAGACAAGGAGTTAAAGGGCAGGGATGCAATGTTGAGTCTCCCATAGCCCAGGCCAAGGTCATGAGGTATCCTCAAACCCTGGTTTCCTCATCTATAAAATGAGGATGAGGATAGTAGTATCTATCACAATAGGTTCTTTTAAAGATTAAATTGAATAGTGAATATAAAAACTTTCTGTAAACTGGAGAATATTACATAAATGTTAGCTATTATTATTTAATCTATTTGATTCTAAGAATCAGTACAGTCAGTGTGTTCTACGTATGGTGTAATACAAAAGAGCAGAAGGTAAGAAAGGGTATCCTTCTACAGGCACTCAATCTCTCAGGGCCTCAGTTTCCTCTTCTTTTTCCCAATTTACTTCCCAGGCTCATTGGGAGGGTTTCATTACAACAAAGCAACAACAATGAAAGAAAAGGTACTCAGAAAACTACACAGGTAGAAAACACTGCTGTTGGTTTGGATAATCAATAATAGTTGATTTTACTGAAAAAGAGAGAAAAAAATCATATGTTGGTTTTGCAGCAACCTCTCTTGCTATGAAAAGTAGCCTTTGTCATGCTCCAAAAGATACTTTCTTGTAATTTTAATTACATGTACTAATTTAAGATAAGAGTAGCTATAAGATGTGAATTGAAAAAGGAAGGTTAGAGTATCCATTTCTTGTTCCGGTCTTGGCAAGACGAAATGTAAAAGAATCTTTGCCATCATTTTCTAATAGAACCACATTCCACACAGTATTATAACCACAACTGAAGGATATCATCCCTAACAAGAAATGTCATTTTGTAGCCAGGGCATTAATGCTGGCTTTTTTGGAAAAAATGCTCATCTACATGGTTTTTGAAATCAGCATTATACAATCCAGGTACCCAATAAGACGCCGATAGGATTTTCTCTGGCCATTTAGTTATCTGGGTTCTAAGTAGGACATATACAAACGCAACAATGACTTTAAAAAATGAGTGCTTAGAACTTCACATAGAGCAGCCGAGCTCTTAACCACTGTACCACGAGCACTCCCATAAAAGTAGTGGGATAAAACAAAAGCACCATACTGACCTGTAACTAGTTGTCTACAATAATAAGAACTCATTTCCCCACATCTTTTGATTTGCTTTTATGTTTTTTTTAGGGAGCTTCCTGATGCTAAAATAGTTTTTCTGTCACAGCTGCATTTCTTCATTCATCTTAGGTTTTCATCATTCTCAGTTTTTATCAACTTGTAAAAATAAATGATCCAATTTTTAATATTAAGTTTATTTAGCTTTTTTTCTGACTTATACTTTCATTTATTTCGCTTTATTTAAGTATACTTTCCTGAAATTTATTTACTTTTGTGTAGTGGTCCCTTGATTTTGTGTTTTAGCATATGGATAAAGCTACCCTTAAACATAAAACTTACTTTCAATCCTAGATAGCACCTATCACCTTATATGCTATTATTATTAACTCATTATAATGATTAACTCATATTAATGCTTATGTTCAAATGGAATTAAATAAAAACATGTGTTAACACACATAGAAAGAAGAACCAACATCCACGTTAATATATAAAACAGAAAGAGTAAACAGAAGGTGAAGAAGATGCATCTCACTGAGTTACTGAGGCAATTAAGACAATCCCATTACGAAAAAAGACAAAAGAACATAGCAAACCATTAGCCTTAAATTAAAGGAATTGATGAGGCAGCCAAATGTGCTCTCCCGAAGTTTAGAGACAGGGAAACCAATTCAAGCATGTGGATTTGTTAGCATCCTAACATGCACAGGTAAATATATCACCACTCTGACTCCAGTGATTTCACCTGTTTATGTCTGTAATGTTTCTAAGCTATGTCCATTTGTAATGTTTCTAAGCTATGTCCATTTGTAATGTTTCTAAGCTGTATTTTTAAGTTTAGAAGTTAAATTCCACAACACCACCATCATCAGTACTACCATGACCTGCACCATCACCCACGTGCCTAGGCAGTATATTAGTAAAAATACAAGATCAAAAGTACTCTTCTATTTCAGTCTTCAGTGATACTAACTGCATTATCGACCTTTAACCGGGCAGAGTGAGAAGTAAACACCACTAATTATTCCTGGAAGTTACTCATAAGAGCAAGAGTTATCACTGGTAATTCCAGGCAAAGCTCACTTTGTTTCCTACCTATGGTACAAATTGGGCATAAGTTGTCATCATGCCATTTAGTTATGCCTTTAGAGCATACTGCTTTTCTTACAGCAGTATGTATCCCAAAGTATATTCATGGAATACTTGTCTTGGGAAATGCCCTACTAAAAAAAAATTCACATTGGGAAATGCTGTATACCACATTCCCTTCTTGAGGATTCACAAAAAATCATATGTGTATTAAAGTTTTTTGCCATGATGTTGTTGTTGTTAGGGGCCGTCGAGTTGGTTCCAACTCATAGCTGCCCTACGTACCACAGAAAGAAACACTGCCTGGTCCTAAGCCATCCTTACAATCATTGTTATGCTTGAGCCCACTGTTGCAGCCATTGTGTCAATCTGGCTTGTTGAGAATCTCTCTTTTCCGCTGACCCTGTACTCTGCCAAGCATGATGTCCTCCTCCAGGAACTGATCCCTCCTGTCAACATGTCCAAAGTATGTAAGACACAGTCTTGCCATCCTTGCTTCTAAGGAACATTCTGGTTGTACTATGTTTGCCAAAAAGGAACTATTTATTTTTGCTTAACTCAGCATTTCTTAAGTTTATTTGACCATTCCTACCCCTTTAGAGATCATCCACGAACATCTTCCAGAACTAGTATTTCCAGAAAGCTGCTCTGGAAAACACTGCTTTGGACTGACAAGGGATAGAATTAATTTAGATGAATATTACATCTTCCCAAAGCTTGAAAGCCTTACTGTTCAGCTCAGAACAGACAAAGACACAACTAAATGAGCATTGAAAAGGAAAGGATTTCTTGACATTGCAAGGCCCCTAGACCAATGTAGACCATTCACTCACTTAAGGAGATTTCCGAGATTGAAAAGAGCCCGGTTATGGTGTGGGTTTAGCTGGAGAGCCCTCTGGTAGTACATCTTTGCCTCTGCGGTGTCTCTGGTCAGTGTTCCAAGGTTGTTCAGGGCACTTGCATGGCGTGGATACAACCTGAAAAATTAGAAATAGTAAGCCATGATTGTTCAAAAACCTCCAAGTTGGGCACAACTTGCTTGTTCTTCCCCCTCCTCCCCAGGTATTTCACAACCAAAATGAAACACTGAATTCCTCTTTTATTTTAATTGTACATGTCTGTGTCAAACATTAACGCTTGACTTCTTTTTAGTTAATAAAAATAGCAGTTTAAAACTGCTTTGTGTCTATAAATTTGGCACAGTAAATATATATTTAATACTTAGTGGTAAAAAAAAAAAAAAAAAAACCCAGGCAGTGCAAGAATTTAAATAGTATGCAAATCTACCAGGGTTAAATAAATTTTAGTCCTTTGGGACTTACAATTACTTTCAACTGCCCTTGGAAGAAAATTCTCCTCAAGTGCTGAGTGTCTACCTTGGTGGGATTGCTGTGTCTACTGTTTACACAGATTCCAGGAGCTCCTTGGGTGAGGGATCAACATAAACATTCTTGGATTAGAGCATCATCAGTAAGACTGCCATTACTGAGAAAGGATGATACATAATGTCTCACCATAAAAACAAACTCCCCCAAATGGCTCTCCATCTTGACTCTCTTTATTCCATCTTACCTCATTTCCCCCTCCTACTGCTGTTTTGGCACCCTGGTGCTATAGTGGTTAAGTGTTGGGCTGCTAACCAAAATGTTGGCAGTTCAAATCCAGTAGCCACTCATTGGAAACCCTATGGGGCAGCTCTACTCTGTCCTATATAGTCGTTATGAGTTGGATTCGACTCAACGGTAACATTTTTTTTTTTTGGTACTGCTGTTTGGATCCACCTGGTCTGATAGAATTCTCAAAATGAAGTCCTGGTACAATACTTAAAAATCAAAATTTAAATGATGTAAAAGTATTAAAAAAAATATGAGAAGTATGTTAAAAAAAATAGCACTCGTAATGTTCAAAAGCAAATGTTAAGGAGAACTGGGGATAAATCCATAAACCAAAATTATGTTGATTAAGGAAGGAAGGCAATCAATTTACTTTCTTAAAAGTATAAAGAAACCTAATGAGTGCAGCTACATAATTTAGTTGTTTCTGCTACATTTCCAGTGGACATATTTAACAGTCTAATAGGTTCTCTCCATCTCTGTCACCCAAAGTACTTTGAATAAGCCCGTGGAGTTGGCTGTTAATGTAGAAAAGCCAAGATAATGCCTAAGCTATAAAAACAGGATCTATGCTTGCCAAGTCTCTTGAAAATCAAATGCCAGGCTTACCCCCCTCTTCCATACCTTCTAGGAAGATCAATTTAATTTTGAGAAAGAAGGGATTCCTATTAAAAGGCCAAAGAAGACAAGCTGTATAAGCTTTTCTTCTTTTTTTTAATCTTTGCTTAACCCAGCATAAACCCTGCTGGCATAGTGGTTAAGTGCTACGGCTGCTACCCAAAGGGTCGGCAGTTCGAATCCGCCAGGCGCTCCTTGGAAACTATGGGGCAGTTCTACTCTGTCCTATAGGGCCACTATGCATTGAAATTGATTCGACGGCACGGGGTTTTTTTTTTTTTTTTTTTGGTAACCCAGCATATCCTAAGTTTATTTGAACAGGTAATCCTCCCTTCCCTACTGTCTTACAGAACTGCTCTGAACATTCTTCATAACTAGTATTTCCAGGAAGATACTCCGGGTCATGCTGCTCTTGAATGACAAGGGATGGAATCAACTCAGATGAGTACTACATCCTCCCAAAGCTCAAAAGCCCTAAATTTTCACAGAGGTTTTACAGCTGTTTGGAGAAATATATTGTGAGAAGAAGTCAGGCAAAATAAAATATCCTGAGCCAGCACAGGTGCTGTTGTTTGCATCTCTCCAGTCACCTGTAATTAGCAAAGGGAACTTTAAGGTCCCTGGTATAAGCCCCTTAATGCTCAACCTCAGGAGGGGCAGGAACTGAGGAACGGCACTAGATCTGAGATGCTGCAGAAGGTATGAGAGCTAAGATGAGAAGCAAAAAAAGCTCTTGTACCTGCCCGTCCACTCCATGCCCAGAAAAATCTCTGGACAGATTGTATCTAAGGATTACTTTGAAAGTAGACATGGAATGCACATTACAGCCAGAACTCAAATTCTTCTAAAGAAGTTCTTAGTTTAGTTTTGTTTTTTTAATTTGAAGCCAAGCTCTGCAACCTCGAAAAGATTTAAGGGGTATCCAGTGAACACGGTGAGGGCAATTGCCATGCTGGTTATTTCCCTGATGACATGCAGTAATAGAAAGCCTAACTGGGATGCTCTTCTTCCTTCATCTCACTAGAGGTAACTTCTTAAAACCTTCTCCTTACTTGCCTAGACTTGGGAGCCTTCAAACAAACATATACACTGAAAGCACTAATTATGGGAAAAGACAGTCTAAATTCAGTAAGAGCTTCCATCCATAGTGGGCTCATTTCTATGTTAAAGAGCGTGCCTGCACTATCCCGGCGCTGGCCCTATCTACCTGGTTCTCAGCCCACCTTCTTGGATTTTATACTTCATCATGACCCCAGCGCCATGTAAATGAACAGTCATGGCCTTTCAAAGCTCACCGACTACAGCAATGCTTTTGTCCTCTTTTTTGATTTTTTATTAGAATCAGAGTAAAAGTCCACCCCTGAACTCTCCAAAACAGAAACAAATAATGAGAAAGGAAGTAAAGTGAAATATATCAAACCCGTTGCCATCGACTTGATTCTGACTCACAGTGACTGTATAGGACAGAGTAGAACTGCCCCATAGAGTTTCCAAGGAGCATCTGGTGGATTCGAACCACTGACCCTTCCGTCAGCAGCCATAGCACTTAACCACTACGCCATTAGGGTTCCCACAGAGAAATATAAGCACTACCAAAGAAAAGACCTTTAATGTGCCTCCTGCTCTAAGAACTTGTTCTGCAGCTGCAGACCCATGAAGCTTAGGAGGTGGGGTCTTTGTGGCTGGAAACAGTCAGGAAAGCAGCTTGATGTTAACAAAAAGCCCTAACCAATCAAGAAAGGAGGGGGATTGCTGGTATTTTTTACTGATGCTATTACCAAGCACAGCCCTCCATCTGGAAATGTGTAGATACTGTTTATTCCTGGTAATAGTAAGGGTCTGCAAGCAATATCCTCTCTCATTGGGTATCTGATTAGGTAAAAATTCCTTTGAGCTTCACCTAATCACATGCAAACATTGCATTATTTATGAAACAAAGCTGAATTTCATTAAAAGGATTCTTTCAACAGCCAGTTCTGGAAAAATTTCACTTTCTAATTTTGATTTTTATATAAATGTAGATATTTTATTTAAACATACATTTTTCTCCTATAATGCTGCAGATTAATGCAAGGACAAAAATTACTTTGTGTGTGTGTGTTTACGTTTTATATAAACAAATTAGATTGGGTCTAATTCAATTCTGTGGTCTCTAGGAGGGGAATTTTCTATAGGAAAGATGAATAATTTAAGAGATGTCTGTGTTGCTACATCAATTGTCAGAATAAATTAAGCACATCTTGACTTTGACTTCTGCAGGTATGTTTTACAAAAGTCCTGTTAGTAATTATCCCCTCCCCCACCTAAAAACCCAACAAAAGCTTCCCTAAACTGGCACAGACTGGTGATTTCCAGGCCCGCTTTTGAAGATCAGTGCTAGCAGGAGCTGCATTTTCTTTCACACAGTCTCATTCAGCATTCGTATTGTTTATGGGGACTCTCTTGCTATTTCTTTGTTTTTATGATTTTTTCATATCTGTAAGTTAAATTTTAAAAAATTATTAGAGGGGAATGTACTATATTGTCAAACAGTTCTGAGGCATAAGGAAGCTTATTTTTCTCTTTAAAAAAGAAATATAGGTATATAGTTCTATGAGCTGAAGAGAATTATTTTTTCAAGTAATGGAAAATTTAGAATCTGAATAAACATATCCACTTGAGCATTTAAGGGGTTCTTAACTGTTACCTAGTGGCACTTCCTTAAGCAGAACTAATAAAGAAGTAGTCAAGGACAGTGTTATTTTTTGCCATTCCCAGTTATTTTATCTTTGAAGAATGAACATCAACAGTGTGTAAATTGGAAACAGTGACTGGGAGAGAACAGTTGCCTAAGTGAAAAATGGAGGCAGAGATAAAAGATAATGGGACCAAAAGGACTTATGACTGTGTTAATGATAGTTCACATTTTACAGAATGCTTTTTCATATATTATCTCATTTAATTTTCCCAATTCTTTAAGTAGAATTTTTATCGTATTATTTTACAGTTGAGGAAAGAGAGGCTGGGAGAAATTAATAAGAGATTATATTTAAAAAATAATATCTCAGAAGTACTTGTGTTCTTAAGTATTAAGAAGGCAGATGGTTCCTGTAGATCCATTTGTTTTCCCAAACAATATATGAATCATTCAACCTTCAACAAATAAATATACTGCTACAAATTAAAGCTTCCATTTGATATAACCTGTCCTCTTTCTTTCTTTGGCCAATTCATTCAACTATGGTCTCTTAGGAAATAGTTCTCGATAACAGAAGTGAAATAAACTCAGTAATTAGGAAACGTGGCCACTATAATTCTTATTTAACTGGAAAAATTTGTTTCCTGACCTACAAAATAACCATCGCTCTGAAAAGCTGAGTATCATGAAACACGAATTAGAATCTACAACACTCACTAAATGTGTAAGGTACAGATAAATGCCCTCTAATCTATTGTTCTTAAGCTTTAACCTCAACGAAAGGTCCACAGACTATTAATAAACTATACATGACTAAAGTTTAGTTTTATATTTTATTTCAGCCACTTACTTTAGATTTTGTACATTCTGTCCAAAAATTAAGGATGCTGTCAATTTTTCATTATTTGAGTACCTTATAAAGTATTTCTTTATTCAAGTAATACTGTATCATGTGTTCCAGTTTGCAATTTCCTTTTAGATTACACATCCTGATTTATTGGCCAGATTTTCATTCCACACAATTTATTTGAGGCTAACTAGGCTAAGGTCAGATGTTTATTATCTATTTCCTGTTGTGAAAAAAAGAATCCAAGAGACAAAAAAAAAAAAAATTACTGGGAAAAAAATTCAACCATACAACCTGAATTTCACTGGACTAAAAAACGATCAAAGTAAACTTCATCTCAGGAGGTGACGACATTTTCTCAACCATATTCATCTCTGCCACTTTTAAGTGCCTGGTTCCTTCACGTTATAATATCTGAATCTTTATGTCAATAAATCGCACCCATGTAACAACGATGAGTCGGAGGTGACTTGACGGCAACTGGTAGCAATGATGATTTCAGTGGTCTGATTCTTTGTTTGAAATTGTTATTAACACTCAGTAAACAAGTCTTATAACTTTCTAATCCTATTGTACTCCTTCTGATCCGTATCAAATAGCCTTGGAAAAACAATCCTCAAATACAATTTAAGGAAACATACTCACCAATTAGGAGCCAACTAAATTAATTATCTGACCTGTCACAATGGTGACGTCCAGCAGTTATCCAGAAGGACTCCACCCAGTTGACTTTCCAAGTCAATTTAGAGTGAAACTGTGACTCTCTGGTGCCCTCAGGAAATGAGTCATTTTAAATAGCTGAATTTTCCTGATTCCTGAGGATTTATCCTTTACGTGCTAGAGGTTGGGATATTTACTGAAGGAAATACTTCTCGCCACTTTTAAAAGAAAATGATGACTCTAACTTAACCTTTCCTTGGAGGCTTGGGGTGATCGTGGTGAACTTTTTTTTTTTTGTAGCAGGATGTATGGGGAAGTGTTTTGATGAGGTGGAAAAAGAACTAGAGTCATAAACCATGGATGACTTTTTGACTGTGATTTTCTAGCTGTGTGGTTTGGGATTTATGTCCGTGCCTTGTTTTCTCTGTAAAAATGAGGTCATATTTCATCAGAATTTAATGTGAAGAGGTGTGACGGTGTGTATAAAAATGCCCAGTGTCACACCTTTGACATTATGGGGTCAGCAGTAAGACCTCTAGGTGGTTTGACTCAGTTTCCCCTGCACCGCAATGAACCCATGCCAGGCTGACACAGCCAGCTCTCCTTCTCTCACATGGATTTCTTATCCTCCGTAAAGTCATTCTCTTTGCTGCAGCCAATGGCCTTCGACTTGCTCCCATCAGTCAAAATAATATCCATTATTTCTTCAACACTAACCCAGTGAACACTCGAGTCATCTTGTAACCATGTTTCTCCTACACTGTGGTTTCTCAGATGTGAAGAACAAATGACCCTCTCCATTTTAAGAATGTAAGAATGTTCTTTGTCATGCACTCACTCCAAAGTCTGCCAACCCTTCATCATCTGAAGGAAATAATCCTCACAGGCAAGAGACGAGTTTTTTCCAAGCCTTTCCGACATGTTCAACATCAAATGGAATTCCAGGCACATGCACTTTAAAAAGCTACACCCAAGGTTATAAGCAGATTCAAAGTCCTGTGTGGTTCCTGTGTGATAGATCTACATGCTTGAGGAATCCTTGTTGTTAAATACTTTGTAGTATGAAATGAAACAGTAGTGGACAGAAAAAGTGTGTTCATATTCCTAATCAATGACTGCCATTCAAGGATATCCTAGGGTGACAGGTGTGTACCCTGCATATACACCTCAGGAGTCTGGACAGCACAGGGATCATCTGCAGGGGGTAGCCACAGCCGACCTCCTGTGAGGAGCCCTGCCTGGGGAGGCTAGAGCAGCCTTTCATAATCTTCACTGAAACCTTGAATTCTGAAATATTCATTCACGGGATATTCAAAACAATGATAAAACCAGTAAAAAAAAAAAAAAAAAATTCCTTGTGCACCTATATGCATTTATAAGTAACAGGAAAATTAAGACATCTTTGAAAAATGTGAGCTCATACCATTTCAATCATCAAATGTAATTCTGAATGAGATCTCTTACACTAGAAAACAGAACACAGAACATTAAGTCTCTGCTTCTTCGTTGGCAGACAGGCATACACAAACACCATACCAAAGTGGACTAGCTTTAGCAGAAGTTAGATTGTATGGCTACCACCATCTGCCAGGTAGAAGTGAGGATGGTAAGACTTCATTTTACCTACTTTGGACATGTTATCAGGAGGGATCAATTCCTGGAGAAGGACATCATGCTTAGTAGAGTGTCAGCAAAAAAGATGAAGACCCTCAATGAGACAGACTGATACAGTGGCTACAACAATGGACCCAAAAATAGCAACAATTGTTGAGGATGGCACAGGACTGTGTTTTGTTCTGTTGTACATAGGGTCGATATGAGTTGGAGCCGACTCGATGGCACCTAACAACAACAACAGATTGTATGGTAAAATGCATAAATTCCTCTCTAGCTTCACTAGACTTCTCCAATGCCCTATGTGAGTTTGAAATGTCAAAACTACCCTTCCAAAAGTTAACATGGCTAAATTAACTACAGTGACCTCTTTCCTTGTAATAAGCAGAGCCAGAACTAAGGGCATCCTTGGTTCTTCCTGAACCACTCAAAGAGAACATGTCTTGGGTCAATGATTCTCAAGAGAGAGTGTATAAGAAACATCTGGAAACTGAACTAAAATGCCCTGGAGCCCTACTCTCAAGCAGTGGGTATGGGGTGGCATCTAGAAGTCTGAATTTTTAAGCACCACTGTGGATTCTGAGGAAGGTAGTCTTCCAGCCACAGTCTAGAAATCACTTATCTGATGGCTTGGATTTAGGGTCTATATATGAGGCTGCACTTCAGGTTCACATGACTCAAAATTGGCAAAGCACATCAACAGCATCTTTTTTTTTGAGAGTATGTATTATTTAGGGACTATGAAGCAATAATTCACTGACTCATCAATAATTTAATGCCCTCAACTGGAAGAGATCCATATTTATGCCTATTCACAAGAAAAGCGATCAGACCGAATGCAGAAATTATTGAACAATATCATTAATATTATACACAAGCAAAATTTTGCTGAAGATCATTTAAAAGCAGCTGTAGTAGTATATCAACAGGGAACTGCCAGAAATTCAGTCCTGATTCAGAAGAGGATGGACCCAGGGATAACACTGCTGATGTCAGATGGATCGCAGCTGAAAGCAGAGAATACCAGAAGGATGTTTACCTGTTTTATTGACTATGCAAAGGCATTCAACTGTTTGGATCATAACAAACTGTGGATAACATTTTGAAGAATGTGAATTCCAGAACACTTAACTGTGCTCATGAGGAACCTGTACTGTACATAGACTAAGAGGTAGCTGTTCGGACAGAACACGGGGATAGCGCATGGTTTAAAGTCAGGAAAGGTGTGCATCAGGGTTGTATCCTTTCACCATACCTCTTCAATCTGTATGCTGAGCAAATAATCCAAGAAGCTGTACTATAAGAAGAAGAATGGGGCATCAGAATTGGAGGATGACTCATTAACAACCTGCATGCGTTATGCAGATGACACAACCTTACTGGCTAAAAGTGAAGCGGACTTGAAGCACTTACTGATAAAGATCAAAAACCACAGCCTTCAGTACGGATTACACCTCAACATAAAGAAAACAAAAATCTTCACAACTGGACCAATAAAGCAACATCATGATAAAAGAAGAAAAGACTGAAATTGTCAAGGATTTCAGTTTACTTGGATCCACAATCAACACCCACAGAAGCAGCAGTCAAGAAATCAAAAGATGCGTTGCATTGGGAAAATTGCTGCGAAGGACCTCTTTAAAGTGTTGAAAAGCAAAGATGTCACCTTGAAAGCTAAGGTGTGCCTGACCCAAGCCATGGTATTTTCAATTGTCTCATATGCATGTGAAAGCTGGACAACGAATAAGCAAGACAGGAGAACTGACGGCTTTGAATTGTGTTTTAGTGAAGAATATTGAATATGCCATGGACTGCCAAAAGAATAAACACATCTGTCTTGGAAGAAGTACAACCAGAATGCTCCTTAGAAGCAAGGATGGAGAGACAGTGTCTTACATACTTTGGACATGTTGTCAGAAGGGATCAGTCCCTGGAGAAGGACATCAAGCTTGGTAAAGTACAGGGTCAGCGGAAAAGAGGAAGACCCTCAATGAGATGGATTGACACAGTGGCTGCAACAATGGGCTCAAGCACAACAACGATTGTGAGCATGGTGCAGGACCGGGCAGTGTTTCGTGGTATGAGTCGGAACCGACCCGACGGCACCTAACAGCAACAACAACAACTGTTCCATGCAAAAAGAAGCATATGTTTTCTCTCTGAGCTTCTGTCCTCTGACTTTCAACAGAACAGTTCTGGGATGTGTACAATGGGATCATTTCAATAAGAAGCCTAGTTCCCTTGAGTTTCCTTAGTATTGCCTCTGTACAGACTACTGGGTTACAGCGTACTAAGGCTTAGCTCAGTGGTTTGCAGCTCAGGGGAAAACTGCTTCTCTAGGGAGAATTTGGAGTCCCTGAGTGGTGCAAACAGTTAACACGCTTAGATGCAAACTTCAAGGTTGGAGGTTTGAATCCACCCAGAGTCGCCTCAGAAGAAAGGCTTGGTGATCTATTTCTGAAAAACTAATCATTGAAAACCTTGAGGAGCACAGCTCTACTCTAACACACATGGAGAATATTCTTGATGGCGATTGGTTTTTGAGGCACTGGTGCTTTAGTGGAAGGATTCTTGCCTTCTACTCAGAAGACCTGGGTTCTGTTCCTAGCCAATGCACCTCATGCAAGCCACCATGTGTCTCTCACTGGAGGCTTATGTGTTGCTATGATGCTGAGCTGGTTTCAGTGATGCTGAGCTGGTTTCTAGACTAAGACAAACTAGGAAGAAAGGTCTGGCAATCTCAGCCTTTTATATGACTTCTTTTATAGTCTTCATAACCCTATGAGATGGATATTACCATCATCCTCTTGTTTACATAAAACCTAAAAAATATTCTGTTGATACTGTCATATTTATTTACATAAAATCAAACAAAACCAAACCTGTCGCTGCAGAGTTCTTAACCACTATGCCACCAGGGCTGCATTTACATAGGAAATCATAAATTAAGCTGGTGTAGCAGATGCTGCCATGTACTATCCACATTCCCCCTTCAAGTCCAAGGTACTTATTCCTCCAGCTGCCAGGGGTGTTGATACTGACAGCTCACAGCTAAGTTCCTCCCTGGAGGTTGCACTGAGGGATTTGCCTCACCCAAGATTATACTCTCTCCCGGGGGCAATTACTGGCTGACAAGGGGGTATAAAGGCCCAATCTCTTGCCTTCATTTGTGATAACTCTGAAGGGCCATCCAGCTCCATTGTGGTCTGCTGAGGCCTTTGTTGGAAACACAGTGTGGCTCAACTTCTTCCTCTGCCTAATCTTGCTTCCTTGGCTTCCTTCCCTGGCATTCCTCAGCACACTCACTAATAAACTTCCTGTATGCAAATCTCTGCCTTGGATTCTGTTTCCTGGGGAATCACACCTAAGCCAGTTTCTGAAGTAGTGGTATCAGACAGAAATAAGAAAGACTGAGAGAGAGAAAACTTCCGAGCATGAATTATAGAGCTTTTATATTGAAATGCAGTTCAGAAGGATGACAAGGTGACTAGAATTCGACTTCTTTTTAAGAAACGTTTAATTTCCTGAATTTAATGAATAAAACTGACATACTTAACACAACATATATATGAAGCCCTGGTGGTGTAGTGGTTAACGGCTCAGACGCTAACCAAAAGGTCGGCAGTTCTAACCTACCAGCCACTCCTTGGAAACCCTATGGGGCAGTTCTACTCTGCCCTATATTCCACCATGAGTCGGAATCCACTCGATAGCAATGGGCTTGGCATATGTGTGTATGTGTGTGTATACATACATATATATATAGGGGGAGAGAGAGAGAGTTGGTGTTAAGTTCTGTCGAGTCAGTTCTGAATCATAGTGGCTCTCTGTACAATAGAACAAAACTGCTCAGTCCTGCAGCATCTTAACAATTGCTGTTATGTTTGAGCCCATTGTTGCAGCCACTGTGTCAATCCAACTCATTGAGGTTCTTCCTCTTTTTCACTGACCCTCTACTTTACTAAGCATGTTGTACTTCTCTAGAGATTGGTCCAAAGTATGTGAGCCTAAGTCCTGCCATCCTCCCTTTTAAGGAACATTCTGGCTGTACTTCGTCCAAGACAGATCTGTTTGTTTTCCTGGCATGGTATATTGAACATTCTTTGCCAACACCATAATTCAAAGGTATTAATTCTTCTTTGGTCTTCCTTATTCAATGTCCAGCTTTCGCATGTACATGAGGTGACTGAAAATGCTATTGCTTGGGTCAGGCACACCTTAGTCCTCAAGATGACATCTTTGCTTTAAAGAGGTCTTTTGCAGCAATTTGCCCAGTACAATACATCATTTGATTTCTTAACTGTTGCTTCCATGGGCCTTGATTGTGGATCCAAGTAAAAGGAAATTCCTGATGACTTCAATAGTTTCCCCATTATCATGATGTTGCTTTATTGGTCCAGTTGTGAGGATTTTTGTTTTCTTTAAGTTGTAATCCACACTGAAGGCTGTGGCCTTTGATCGTCATCAATAAGTTCTTTAAATCTTCTTTACTTTTAGCAAGCCAAGTTGTGTCATCTGCGTATTACAAGTTATTAATGAGACTTTCTACAGTCCTGATGCCATGTGTTTCTTGATATAGTTCAGATTCTAGGGTTATTTGTTCAGCATACAGACTGAATAAGTATGATGAAAGG
Organism: Loxodonta africana; assembly: GCF_030014295.1. Lineage (NCBI taxonomy): Eukaryota > Metazoa > Chordata > Mammalia > Proboscidea > Elephantidae > Loxodonta > Loxodonta africana. The sequence goes on along the minus strand of NC_087345.1, from coordinate 108,806,193 downwards.
ATACAACCACGATGCACACCTTTCCTGATTTTAAGCCATGCAGTATTCCCTTGTTCTGTTCAAACAACTGTCTCTTGGTCTATGTACAGGTTCCTCATGAGGACAATTAAGTGTTCTGGAATTCCTGCTCTTGGCAACATTCTCCATAATTTGTTATGATCCACACAGTCGAATGGCTTTGCATAGTGAATAAAACACAGGTAAACATCTTTCTGGTATTCCCTGCTTTCAGCCAAGATTCATCTGACATCAGCAATGAGATCCCTCATTCCACATCCTCTTCTCAGTCTGGCTTGAATTTCTGGTAGATCCCTGCTGATGTACTGCTACAATCATTTTTGAACTCTCTTCAGCATAATTTACCTTGCAAGTGATATTAATGATATTGTTCAATAATTTCCACAATTCGTTGGATCGACTTTTTTTGGAACAGGCATGTATATGGATCTCTTCCAGTTGGCTGGCCAGGTAGCTGTCTTCCAGATTTCTTGGCATAGACGAGTGAGTACTGCCAGTGTTGCATCTGTTTTTTGAAACACTCAACTTGTATTCCATCAATTCCTAGAGCCTTGTTTTTCACAAATGCCTTCAGTACAGCTTGGACTTCTTCCTTCAGTACCATTGGTTCTTGATCATATGCTATCTCCTGAAATGGTTGAAAGTTGACCAATTTTTTTTTTTTTTTCGTACAGGGACTCTGTCTATTCCTTTCATCTTTCCTTGATGCTTCCTGTCATTCAATACTCTGCCCATAGACTCCTTCCATATTGCAAGTGAAGGCTTGAATTTTTTTCTTCAGTTCCTTCAGCTTGAGCAATGCCAAGCATGTTCTTCCCTTTTGGTTTTCTAAGTCCATTTCTTTGCACATCATTATAACACTTTGTGTTCTCAAGCTGCTCTTTGAAGTCTTATTCAAAATAGGCTGGGTAAAGGAGGGCTTTTTAAATACTCAGTAACTCCTGATTTTTTTAAAATGTTGAAACTCCATTTTTTTTTCTCACATCCCTTTGTTTTTAGAAACCCAATGTTTATACTCAATCCATAATTCATATATTAGAGAATTTCAGACACAATCGGTTTTTAAACTGGGATTACAATATCCCAGGCACCTGGATGGAAAGAGAAATATTTGGTCAATCATCCAGATGTTTCCAGATTTTTTTTTAAATTGTACTTTAGATGAAGGTTTACAGAACAAGTAGTTTCTCATTAAACAATACACATATTGTTTTGTGACATCGGATGCCAATCCCAAGACATGTCAACAATCTCCCCTTCTTAAACATGGGTTCCCTATTACCAGTTTTTCTGTCACCTCCTGCCTTCTTATCCTTCCCCCTGGGCTGGTGTGCCCATTTAGTCTCATTTTTTTTTTTTCTTTTTTTTTTTTTATGAGCCTGTCTAATCTTCTGCTGAAGAGTGAATCTCAGGAGTGACTTCATTATTGAGCTAAAAGGGTTTCCAGGGGCCATAATCTCGGGGTTTCTCCTGTCTTTGTCAGATCAGTAAGTCTGGTCTTTTTTTTTTTTTTTGAGTTAGAATTTTGTTCTACACTTTTCTCCAGGTCTGTCCAGGACTGTCTATTGTGATCCCTGTCCGAGTAGTTGGTGGTGGTAGCTGAGCACCATCTGGTTGTGCTGGACTCAGTTCGGGGGAGCCTGTAGTATTTGTGGTCCATTAGTCCTTTGGGCTAATCCTTCCCATGTGTCTTTGGAAACTCCACTATTTTTGTAGACAGCATCTTATAAAGGAATTATAATAAAATAATCTTAGTGAATATATTGAGGACATCAGTGAACAGTGGGTTAATTAAACATGATTAGACTTCCGTAGACTCTAATACACAGTGTTGCTTCAATACTCCTTTACTACTTCTTTTTTTCTGCATACACTAATGCAGTCTAATGGCATCTCCTTGCAGAGTTCAAGTTTTCCACAGAGGAGGGAAAACGAGGAATTACACCAATAAAAAAATTTTTTTTTACCAATAGGTACTATTATCATGACAAGTTTCTAATTTTATGCGTTAAAGAAATCCCAATCAGAAGGATTTAGCTTTATTCTTTGCCATGGGCTAGCCAACTAAAAAGTGAGTAAAGATTGCTTTTGTACAGGAGCACTGAAGCATTCTTTCCTTTTTAGTTATTCCAAAGAAAAGAGCCCGGTCAGGGACTTCAACTCCTTTTGAACACAGTTTTGTTTTCTTTCAGGTTTTCTGTTTAAAATATCAACAGCAGACATATCAGGAGTGGACAAGGCTACTCGGAGGGTTCCCCGGCTATTCAAGCACACTTGAGTCTCCTCAGGTTAGGGTAATGTACTTCCCTACTTGATTCTAGAAGAAAAGCCAAGACAGTATGGTGCTACTGCATAACTGGGGAGAGAATCAATCTTAGTTGATTTACTGTGTATTTCCTGCTGAAACCATACTTGTGAAAAGAAAACAGCTGTCTGGGTGACTTAGGAACACAGTGTTTTTATCAAAATTGAATGCTGCACACAGCTGATATCCAAACACAGCTGATATCCAAATACCTGGGCACACCAGCAAATCTTAAGAGTATTCTGCATGGCAGGGCCTAATGGGAGTGGAATGGGAAGAAGAGGACATAGAAGTGAACAAATGCTCAACGGAACATGGGACAATTTGCTGCTGAAAGTGGAGAAGTCTTTCTGACTCACCTGGGCCAAAGCACACTTCATTCTCATTCTAAGATGCAGGGTTCCTGATGAACAGTCCATTTTAAACAATAAATATTTGAGTCATGCAAAGTTTAAATTGCAGACAATGAAAAACAGATTCTATGACTCTGTCACCTAGTGAAAACATTTAGTCTCTTCTTATTTGTGTTACCAGATTTCCAGATGTTCTCCATTCTCTACAAAACATATTGGCAGATACCTGAAACCTACCTCCTAAGCTTCTCTATAAGCCTGGGCCCTCCTGCTCCCAAGAACTGAGTTGCATCACGGCTAAGAGTCAGTTATGCTTACTAACACATTTATTCTAGTTGTACTTTTTTCATTGCAATTATAAACTGATACAATATGAGTGTGAAAAAAAGAGTTGTTATTTCCATAAAAACTAACTGAATACTTTGGAAACACAAAAAAAGGGAAGTTGATTTAAAAAATTGCTGAATGAGAGAACTGTAAAAGACTAGGGGAAGAAAATCAGGAAAACTTCAGATAGCCTACTCAAATTCCCTTGCAAGTATCTTTACCTTTTTATTCCACTTTAAAATATCAAAACTGATAATCATAGCAATGTACTTAAGGATGTGGCTTTTGCTGATTCTAATCAGAAGACCCTTACTCAAAGAAAAGACTTAGTGCCATATTAAAAGATTAGTGAATGGATGTACATTTGAAATTTTAGGGTGAAATAAAAAATTCAAGATTGTAAATAATTCATTGTATGGTTCCCCACTTGTAACTGACTTTTTAAGCTAATCATTCAAGTACTGGCCAAGTATACAGTAAAGAAAGAGCATATTTTGTACTTTATTCAGGCAGGGTCACTGTTGTTCCCTTGGGTTTACTGGATGAGGTATTCTTGCAAGTTCTTATATAGGAAGAGCTGAGCTGTTGGACAATCTCTGCACTTTCTTCTTCCATTACATGAGGTGGAAAGGTAGAAACTTTCCCCAGAGTAAATGAACAGTCAGAAAGCTGTGGAGGCATAAGGCAAATCCATAGTGGTTTTCTGATTCGCCAACATATGCAATCCTAAACTTTATAGTACCTTCAATGGGTATACCTATGGGGCTGTCTCGCTCAGCAAAACCAAGCTAACACTTCTGTTTGTTGTGGTTTTAAGGGGAGGGTTTTGACATTTTTCTTTGATGATGTGGGTCTTAAACTGAATCCATAACCTTAGCTGCAGCGTTTTCCAGAGAAGCTTTTTTCTGCATTGCCGAAATGTAATAAATGAGCTACGCCAAAACGGGGGAGAGGTCACTGGTACTTCTGCATTGTTTAAAAAATAAAATACAAAGTCTAAAAGAAGTAGAATATTCACATCATATGTAATTGTCAACTTAATCTAGCTTTATATTTAGAATTATAAACCAGCCAAAAAGAGATCAGCACAGATACAACCCTAACGACTAATTTTGCTACTGCCTTTGGGGTCTATATAATCATGAAAACAGCAATGGATAATTGTTGGAACTGATTTCAGGTAATATTTACCTTTAACTCTACATTTCCCTGATCACTCTCATTTTGCTGTGTGCAAACATGGAAAGCATCAGACATACTGAAGTGGAAGTAGGGGTGGAGCAGTGAGGAGAGGAAGGATTCCTGTCTCAGCAAACTTCACAAAGGAACAGCAATATCAAAATAAGGGCAATCTTCTAGTCCCCACGATAAACAATCATCAAAATGACGAGCAGTCCCGGTATCTTTCCTTTCCTCTCTAACGTAGATAAAGAGTACCTATTTCAAACACTGCCCACATCCACTGAGAGCTCACAAAGCGGCGGCCACAGAAAACTGATGACACTTTAAAGCAGCAAGTATTCTGAGTCTGGCCTGAGAGAACAACACAATATTTCACTAATTACTATGCAGTACACTTACAGCTTTGTTTCATCCCCCCTCCCCCACCCTCCCAATTTCTCAAGGGACATGGTTTTTCCCAAAGACACAGTTGCAGGACATATCCAACTAGATACAATAATTTGTACAACCTACTGTCAGTAAATTTTGCTTCATTTATACCTTTGCTCCGAGTTGTTCATTCAGGTCTGCCTTGATTTTCCATTTGAATCTTATAGAAAACAGTCTGCTATAATGAAATAAACTGAAAAATATACTGGTACACTTCCTTGCAGCCTGTATTTTTCAGGTAAACTCACTGCTCTTTTTCTCTCTTCAAAACCACTAAACATTAATTCCATTAAAGCTGAAGTACACTTACAAGTGCCCTTGAAAAAACATCACTTTTTTAAAATGACATTTCCTTATTATAAAAGTAATACATGCTCATTGTGGAACATCTGGAACACACAAGAACATACAAAGAAAAAAAATTAAAATAAACCATAATCTCACAAAGCAGGCATATGCATTGTAAACATTTTAGTAAACTTCCTCCCTGTGGAAGAATCTGATTCTTTACTAAATCTTGAAAATTATCTTCTATTCCTTAGTAAAAATTTCTATTTCTCAATCAAAAAATAAAAAACTTTGTTATAATTTTTCATTTGGACTTATATTTTTTTAATCTTTGGGAAAGTTTTAATAGCTATGTATGGTGTGTATGGTTTTAAATTTTTACCATATTACACATTAAGTAACAGGGTTCTAAAGTCTAAATAATCATAAGTGATGAACAATACCTTTGTGTAGAACACTGTTCAAAAGGATAATTTTAAAAATCATGTCAGTTATCTAAGAATGCGGATGTCAAAATAAGCTTTGAGAGAGTGCTGATAAGAGCAATAGTGAAATGTATGATTTGATTGGTTATGTATTTTAAGCATTTCCAAAACGGGAACAGTATCAGAAAATCCAATCAGCTGCAGGACAATCTGTGGAGCGCGGAAATCTCTTTACAAGGTTTCTGAGAGCATCATAGTATTCTATGCTTTGGGGAGAGGATTCATCTTACTTTCTCCTGCCCGCATTTGGAGATTCTGAGGCTATGCTTAGTTATTATGTTTCCACATGTTCCAGATTAAATACACTTATTATCTGGAACCTTGCAGAGAAGGGCATCTTGAAATTCAGAGTTGCAATATGAAAGTGCCTAAGAGCAATACTGACTGCTGCTCATACCACAAGACTTAAATTTTGGTTTTCCCTTAAAGTCCTATCTAAAGGCATGCTTGGTATACTTGTTTCCAGTGGAAGAATCTAAGGAGGATGTCAGAGATATGTACACACACACACAGTGTTTTAAAAACTCTATTCCTAACATGGTAATCAAGTGTCTTTTCATTTTACTTTCTATTTAAAACAACTATCAAGTAGCTCATATGTCTTCATATAAATCATTTCAGACAGTAGCAGGCCTAGTCTTCCACATACATACCATTAGTCATTCACTGGAATAAACATCCTAAGAACTTACCAGTATATTTTTGACAACCATCTCCTGTTCACCTCCTTGTACGTATTCACAGAGTATCATTTTATTGCTTAATGTATAGCAATGGAAACTTTTACAAGGAAACAAAAGAGTTAGGTGCCAAGTAGAGTTACCATATTTATAGCAGAATTGAAGACTACCCAAAGATTTAGAGTCTAAGAACCATACCATCTCCAAGGATATGTTCACTGTCAAGAGGAAGAAAGAAACCCACCATACACTCAGATAGGATGAGTGAAATAAACAATTGTCTGAAAAGCACAACAGCCAGCACCATGTGTCTGCTTACTTGAGTGCCGTTCTGTAGTGATAGATGGCTTCCCTGTTCCGACCTTGGTCCTTCAGGAAATTGGCATAGTTGTAGTGTACCTTGGCATTGTGGGGCAGAGTTTGAACTCCAGACCTAAAATTCATAATTTAAAAAAAAAAAGGCAATAAGGAGTATTGTTTAGGAATGTTGCCAGTTTCCTTCACATCTTACTCACAGTTTCATAAACCTGTATTTGAAATGGTCCATTGTATCCATCTAAGCCAAAGCGTCCAAAATTTGTGAATTATATGAGCTACTAAACAGGCTTATGTGGAAAATGATGAAGGCAGGTATGCACAACTGAATAAACATGCTGTGTGAGAACAAAAAAAAATTGCCCTTAGCATGGAAACATGAGGGTCTTTCTACATGCCAAAGGCATAGACAGAGCCTTGGCAGGACTCTGCCATCTCACTTAAGGCGTCTTCCAAAAAGATGCAATTATAGACCTAAGAGGTACATCGTGCAACAAAGAAAAAACATAACTGTCCAATTAACAGGCCAATCCGGCTTTCCTAATTCAGGGTGCAGCTGGCAGAAGATGTAACAACGCTGGGACTAAGCTGCTGCAAAGCTAGCCCTGAAAAGGATAAGTACAAGAACTTATCCTGCTAGTGGGAATTTCACCATGAGGCAAACCCTTTCTCTCTTTCATGTCTCTCTCAGGGGCTGGCTTTTTATTCATGGAGGCTTGATGACATAGCCTAAACTAATCTCTGCGAGTGCAATAAAAAGAACCAAAGAAAGAAAATATAAAATGGCTTTCATAAAGCAAGAGTAACATATAACTATAACTTCTTTTATAAAATATGAGATGAGATGTACCTTTATTCTCTTCTTTCCCTTTAGTCTTTTCAATCTTATTCCAGTTTCCTTCAATATTGGAACCTATGAAATTGGTTTATGTAAAAGATATTCTCACATCTCCCTCTCCACCTACAAAGTTATTGCTTCCTCCTTTGTATGCACAGATCTCAGGGGTATCAGGATGGAAGAAAACCACACTCTAGAAACATCCTTAATTATACAATAATAAAAACCAAAAAACCAAACCCATTGCTGTCAAGTTGATTCCAACTCATAGTGACCCTATAGGACAGACTAGAACTGCCCCATAGGGTTTCCAAGGAGCAACCGGTGGATTAGAACTGCTGACCTTTTGGTTAGCAGCCAAGCTCTTTACCACTGCGCCACCAGGGCTCCTACACAATAATGGTGGGTGGTAAAGTCTGGCTTGGCTGAAACAACTATCACATGCCTGGCCCTCATATGGTCTGGAGTGAATGAAAGGAAAAGAGAAGGTAAAAGTTAATGTGGGATTGAATAGAATCATTAAAAAGAAATATATTCTGGGAGTGAGATGGTTTGATCAAATCACTTTGTAAGGATTTATTTGAACTGAATTAATGGTGCAGTTGTTCATTATCTATGAAGGGCCCCTTTGGTGTCAGGCACTGCACCAGATGCTGGAGATACAGTATAGTCAGAGTCCCTGACCTCAAGGAGCTTACAGGGATGTAGGAACTATGGACCATTAGCAAAGATGATTATAAGAAAACTGGTTGTTCAGTTTGTACACACTTGCCTTTTAACAGATACTTATCCCCAGATGTGGGGATCAAGGCAGGCTTACAGGAGGCAGTAGCAGCAAAGCTGAGACTTTAAGGATACCAAAACCAAAAAACCAAACCTGTTTCCATCGACTTGATTCCGACTCACAGTGACCCTATAGGACAGAACAGAATTGCCCAATGGAGTTTCCAAGGAGTGCCTGGTGGATTACGAACTGCCGACCTTTCGGTTAGCAGACACAGCATTTAACCACTATGCCACCAGGGTTTCTCTATAAGGATAAACCAACAAAACTAAGGAAACATTAAATTAGCCTCTAGGGAACTAGGAAGGAGGATGTCCTAAGCAAAGAACCCAGAGAATAAAGAACGTGGAATGCTAAGGGATTTTTAAAAATGCAGAGTAGCTGGATTACAGGAGATTAGATCCAAGAGCAGAGAGGTCCTGAAGAGGCCTTGTGGATCCCATTAGAAAATTCGGGTTTTATTTTAGGAACAGTGGGGAGTCAGTGGATGGTTTTAAATGGAGAAGTAAGGCCAACAGTCTAGGATTTTAGAAAGACAGCTCTGGCTGTAGTATGGAACTGGATTCAAAGGAGGAAAGGCTGGAGGCATGGAGACTATACGGCGGGTTGTAGTAGCTGAGGAAAGGGAGAGAAGGAGAGGGAGAGAGACAGAGACAGAATGATAGAAACAGAGAGATGATGGCCAGAACTTGAGAACGAGTATAGGAGAAGTGGAAGGTTTCAGGAGGTATTCAGGAAGCAGACGAACGAAAGAGGACTTGGTGACAGATGATTCTTTGGAGAACAACCCTGCATGCTCAGTCAATTCAGTTAGTTCCTTCCTTCATTCATTTACAGCCTTCCCATTAAAAAAAAAAAAAGATACGGCCTACAGAGATACATCATTACCACAGGAGAATTATAAAGTGATTAAAGCAGAGTGGATCAAGGGAATATCTGATAACAGTTATGGGATCTACAACACACAAACAGATTTTTATTCTTTAGCTCATGTCCATGAAGATTTTTCCCTGAAAAAATGTCTGGGCAGCATTACTAATCATCTTTGACAGCCCTAAAGTAATCCCAGAGTCAAATACATTTTCCCTCACATTTTAATGTTAATGAAATCAGGATTTTTGTATATATTTAATATAGGATTTCTTTTTCTTCTTTTTTAAATATCCCCCAAATTACTTGCAATCAGCACTGCATTTTACAACTGATGAAGACTTAGACTGAGGAAATATGATAGTTGTGAAATGTACTTCCATGAAAACTAATGAGTTGGCCTGTTGTACAAGGTTACTGAATATATAAAGAAATGACATATTGCAGGTTTTCTGCCAAAAATGATTATACTGATTTAAGTATTGTTGATCTTAAGACAGTTTTTCTGACACTGGTGATATAGCTGGCCCAGCTGTCTTTTTAGGACATTCCTAGCTCATGACAATAAAATCAATCCATTAGATAACTGGAGAATATTTTTCTATTAATCTTGACAGACTTTGCCTATTTCCTCAGACATTGCAGTTATCCATTCCACTGTTCCCCCCTGATGCTGCAGGCATGTGAGAGGGGCATGGAAACTGACCACACGCCTCAATATTGGGGTCCACTCTCAGTGTGAGTCCCTATTTTCTGACCCAATCAGTTTAAACCCATTTCCCCAGGCACAGTGATTAGTTCAGGTAACGTAGGCTTAAGCCAATCAGCAAATGGCCTTATTCTCGATGTAGAAATTGACTCAGGAATGGACACGTAACCCTATTCAGACCAATGAGTTGGGAGGTGAGGACTGAGAAAGATGATTCCAAACCCTTGTAATACCAGAATCCAGCTCTCTTCTCCTATTTGTTATGGAAGCAGCAGACAGCATGGCAGAAAGAATGGAGAGACAAAAACAAATGTTGAGACACTAAATAGGTTACTGAGCACTAACTACGTGCTATACGCTGTTCTAAGCACTTTGCATGTATTAATATATTCAACGGAGTGCCTGGGTGGCACAAATGGTTAGTACTTCACTACTAGCTGAAAGTTGGCGGTTTGAACCCTACCCAGAGATACCTCAGAAGACAGGCCTGGCGATCTGCTTCTGAAAGGTCACATTCATGAAAACCCTATGGAGCAGTTCTACTCTGCAACCAAGGGGTTGCCAATTGTCAGAATCTACTCAATGGCAACTAACAACAACAGCAATATACTTAATACATTTAACCCTGTAAGGTTAGGTTAGCCATCCTGAATCCCATTATGTTAAACAACAAAATACCTTTATTATTTAAATTAGTTTGATTTGAATTTACTGTCACCTGAAACTCCACAAATACCAAACAGATACAGCTAGATAAGTACTTCTCTTTTGTGGGTGGGGCAGCTTATATACTACCACTGAAGTCATGGTTGGAACATGAAGGAAAATATCCACTGCATGTTCTGCAGCATGAGCCTGACCAGTCCCCAACTTTCTGCCTCCTTCTGGATCAACAAACACTGTTGGTGAAAACTACACAGTGTGATACCCCACTTCAGCCTTTAATGCTGCTCAGAAATTACTTATTTCTAATCAGCTATCTTTTGAAGTCCCCAAGGCAGCAAATTCCAACCTTTACCTCTTTCCACTAGATTCTACCCCACCTCATTCTCCTGCTCTCAGCACAATATCCTGCTTACCATTTCATTGAGCTGGGTAGGGTATCATTTGTGAACATCCTCAACTACTCTTCCTGATCCTCCTTTCTCACTCTGGAGGCATGTCTGACCAGCCTTGGGCTGTTGATCTTGGTTTTCCTTCCCCCTTGTGGGGTTGGAGAAGGTCAGACACCTCCCCCCAAACCATTTTTACAGGGGGACTTAGAGGTCTATAACCTTGAACATGTATGGAAGAGGAGTTATAGGAACACTCTTGAGCACTATACAGGAAACCTCTATAGCTGTATTGATTTAAGTGCTTTTTACAAATTGTCAACATTTTTTCATGGAAGCCCTTAGCACGGCCTATGAGGCTATTCTTAATCAGGTCTCAGGCTCTTGTTTAGACTCATCAGCCCCCATTCCCTGCTCTGTGTCTTCTAAACTCTTCAAACACCAGGGCACCCTTTACCTTCAGTGATTTTTGTTTTCTTGAATTTCTCCCTCAATTTTCCTACAACTCACTTTTAAAAGTTCAACTCAAACGTTATTTCCTCTAAGAATATTACTGTGATCTTCCCCTTTCTCCACTTCCCAGCAGAGGTGGTCCCCAGCCCCACGGTGGTCTTAGGTCCAAGGTTCATACCCTAATATGACATTGTTGAGTCACTCTACAGAGAATAAACGCTGTGTCCTCTTCATTTCTGTGGCACAGTGGTTAAGTACTCGGCTGCTAACTGAAAGACTGAAGGTTCCAACCAATAAGCCACTCCATGGACTAAGGATGTTTGACACTCTGCTTCCCTAAAGATTATAGTCTTAGAAACCCTATAGGGTCACTATGAGTTGGAATCAACTCAAGAGCAATGGGTAATGCCATAGTTGGAATTCAATACATTTGCTGTTAGGTGCTGTCAAGTCAGTTCTGACTCAGTGATCCTGTGTGCAACAAAACGAAACACTGCCTGGTCCTGTGCCATCCCCACTGTTGCAGCCACTGTGTCAATCCATCTTGTTGAGGGTCTTCCTCTTTTTCACTGACCTTCTACTTTACAAAGCATGATGTCCTTCTCCAGGGACTGGTCCCTCCTGATAACATGTTCAAAGTACATAAGACAAAGTCTTGCCAGCCTCCCTTCTCGGATGTATTCTGGCTGTACCTCCAAAACAGATTTGTTAGTTCTTCTGGAAACCCATGGTGTATTCAATATTTTTCACCAACACCATAATTCAAATAAATGCATCAATTCTTCTTTGATTTTCCTTATTCACTGTCCAGCTGTTGCATGCATATGTGGCAATTGAAAATACCATGGCTTGGGTCAGGTATACTTAGTTCTCAAAGTGACATCTTTGTTTTTTTAAATAATTTAAAGATGTATTTTGCAGTGGAGATGCCCAATGCAATACGTCGTTTGATTTCTTGACTACTGCTTTCGTGTTGTAGACCCAAGTAAAATGAAATCCTTGACAACTTGATGATGTTGCTTATTGGTCTAGCTGTGAGGATTTTTTTGTTTTGTTTATATTGAGGTATAATCCATACTAAAGGCTGTAGTCTTTGATCTTCATCAGTAAGTGCTTCAAGTCATCTTTGCTTTCAGCAAGCAAGGTAGTGGCACCTGCATAATGCAGGTTAACGAGTCTTCCTTCAATCCTGATGCTGAGTTCGTCTTCATATAGTCCAGCTTCTCAGATTATTTATTCAGTGTACAGACTAAGCAATCAATACATTTGATTAAAGTAGATTCCCTGTATATATGTATATGTGTATACTTTATATTTTTACATAGGTATAGTTTCCTAGGGCTGCCATAACAAATTACCACAAACTAGATGGCTTAAAACAACAGAAATTTATTCTCCAACAGCTCTGGAAGCCAGAAGTCTGAAATCAAGATGTTGGCAGTGCCAAGCTCCCTCTGAAGGCTCTAAGGAAGAATCCTTCCTTGCCTCTTCCTAGCTTCTGGAGGCTCCCATCAATCCCTGGCATTCTTTGGCGTATAGCTGCATCACTCCAATTTCTGCCTATGTTGTCTCATGACCTTTCCTGTGTGTTTCTGTGTCCTCTCCTCTTTGTATAAGGACACCAGTCATTTGGATTTAGGGCCCACTCTTAATCCAGTATGACCTCGTCTTAACTACACCTGCAAAGATTCTATTTCCAAGTAAGGTCACAGTCTGAGGTTTTGGTTGGGTTGGCAAAAAAAAAAAATTTTTTTTTGTGGGGGGCGGGCAATATTCAAGGCATTAACATATAAGTGCACCATGAATGTTTTCTCAAAGGAAGCTGGAGACCGGAAAGAGAGAGGTGCCATATACCACTGACTAGACAAAGTTCACAGGTCTTGCTATTATCCAATTTTGTCCCCTCAAGCTGGACCTGAAATGATCTGAGTGAAGACCACTGGATAGAGAAGTTGTAAATAGGTTCATCTCCACTTTGGACCAGGTGTACATTGGGCTGATACCTACACATACAGGAGGAGGTATTGGTTTTCTACTGCTGCTATACCAAATTATCACAAACTTAGTGCCTTAAACCAACACAAATTTATCATGTCACAGTTCTGTAGGTCAGAGATCCAGGTAGGCTCAAATGGTTCCTGTGCTCCAGGTCTCACCAGGCTGAAGTCAAATGTCAGCTGCTTGAACCCTTATCTGGAGGATATCAGGGAGGAGTGGGAACCACTTTCAATATCATTCAGGTTGTTGGCAAAATTCAGTTCCTTGCAGTTGTAGGGCTGAGGTCCCATTTCTTACTAGCTATCAGCTGGGAACTTTAAGGTCACCTGAATTCCTCACCCAGTTGTTGCTCCTGCCTCCAATCTTCAAATCAGCAACAGTGTATTGACTTCCCACACTATGAACCTCTTGGACTTTTTTTTGCAGCATTTCTTTTGCTTCAAGCCAGACAAATTCTTTACTTTTAAGTGCTCATGTGACTAGATGGCACCCACCCAAATAATCCAGGATCATCTCCTTATATCAAAGCCGGTAACCTTAACTTCATCTCCTAAATTTCTTTTGCCATTTAAGGTAACATATTTGCAGGTTCCAGTGATTAGAGCATCGCTAATTTTGAGGGACCATTCTGCCTACCACAGGGGTGTTGTTGCTGTTAGGTACCATCGAGTCAGTTCAGAATAGCGACCCACCACAGGGACAGAGAGATAATTTTTTAAAGTGATATAAAAACATCTGAATTGTGTAATATATGAATATTTCAGTATCACTATTTTATTCACAGATTAGAATAGGCTAGCTATTCAAAAATCTATGGTTTTGAAATTATCTTCACCATTTTTCCAAAATGTGCAAATGAAAAATAGTTTCATACTCTAGTGCAGCCAAGACAATGAATTATCAAGTTACAGCAGAGGTTAGGATGAGTACAGACTGGCCTCCCTAGTAAGTTGTATTGGAAGCTTGCACTTCCAGGCACAGTGCTAATTTTTTTTTTTAAACAAATGCAAGTACAATTATTCCACAAGTTGCAGATTAGGAAATGTGCCTTTGCTCAGAAAGGTTAAATACCTTGCTTGAAGAGTCACCAAAGCCTAGGGTTTTAACCACGAGGGAGGGCATTAGTTACCAATCAGGAGCAATAGGTACAGCCATGCAAACGCCACCAAGCGGCTGTGGCTAAAAGTTTTACTCCCTGCCCAATGGTTGACAACCTTGAAGTCATCTGCCTGAAGAACCTATGTAGGATAACCCGGAAGCCTTGAGGGTTATACAACGTGGGGGTGGGGAGGAGTAGTTTAGCATTTGTTGCTGCCTCACAAACGTCACCTGCACAAGATCGTATAGTCGGTAAGTGGCAAGGATTGTATTCCAGAGAGTTTGGTTCTAGAATCTGCTCCCTCACTTGAATGAAGGTGACGGCAGGTGGGGAACAACGGAAATAGGTGGATTTGAGGGCTATTTGGAAGGAAAACTTCTGGACCCTATATTGATTAAATGGGGGAGGGAATAGATGATAAGAGAGATAAAAGGGCTAAGGATAAGAACCTAGTTTCTAGGCAAATATACTTTAACGTATTACCTCTTCCAGATAACATATTTTCACTTAATTTTTAATTTAAAGGTAAGATTAATAGGGGAATTCCATATGAAATATTAAAACCTGTTGGGGATATATATAAGGGTAATATAACCTCTACTGAAATTTGGTTGAAATAACAGATCCTTTCTTGTTGTTGTTGTGTGCCATTGAGTCAAATGTGACTCATAGCAATCCCATGTGTTACGGAGTACAACTGCCTCATAGGGTTTTCTTAGTTATAATCTTTATAGAAGCAAATTGCTAGGTCTTTCTCCTATGGAGCCTCTGGGTGGGTTTGAACCACCAACCTTTTGGTTAGCAGATACGTGCTTAAGCATTGTGCTACCAGGGCTCCTTAAAAAAAAAGGGCTCCTTAGGACCTAGCAAAGACTGGCCCACTTAAAACACAGTAGTTAGAAGCTTGGGGAACTCTCTAGAGGAGAGATCTGGCAGTGAGTGTGGAAAGCAAGAGACCAATCCAAAGGAAACAGATCATTCAGAAGCAGCAGATAGCAAATTTACATAGAGCTACTTCAGCGATTTAAAAAGGGCCTCAGGTAGCTAGGATTTTAATATAATTTTTTAAATGGACATTACCCAAAAAGAATTAAAAATTTAGCCACAGGGGCAAAATTTGGCTCAGAGCAATAATAACAATTAAAAAAAAATAATAAATCTAAACCCTAAAAAAATTCATGATTTTTCTATCCAGAACCAACTAGTGAATGGCAACAGGTAGGTTTTAAAGATATCTTTGATTTCAGCACATTTAAAAGTGATGTTTTACTGGAATTGATCCTTTACTCTGCGTGATCAGCACAGTTACTCTCGTTTATGTTTCACCAGAGGAACAGACAATTAGGTCTGTTGGAAACATGGTCTTTGCTAAGGTCAGAGCATTGTTCTGGGATGGAAGAGGAAGTAATAATATTCATAACAGGCAAACAGAAGTGGGTGGAGTAACGAAATTCCCAAGAACACTCCGCTTTTCCCATTGTTGCTTCTGACCTTCATGCTCTCTCTGTGATATTTTTCTGTCACGATTTTCCAGTCTCTCATTTTACAATGAACAGTTTGTGAAAAAAAGGAGAACAGCTGGCCAAAGACAAAATTTTCCACATTATTATACTTTGCCAAGTTACTCTTCCTTTCAGGGCCAGTGTCCCAAATTTGATTTCTTGATGCTCTGATTTAGTACAACTACTTCTCACTTATTGACTATCTCATTGCCAGACATTTCACACTATGACAATAATAAAAAATCTACTATCCAATTATTTTGCACAATACCGACATACTTCTGGCAGCAATGAATGCCGAGGTGTGAGGCATGAGTAAGGCTGGCGATGATGGTTAAGGTTATGTGTCTACTTGGCTGGGACACGATTCTCAGTGGTTTGGTGGTTTTGTAAAGACATAACTTATCAGTTATGTAATGATGTAACTTGGCAGTTATGCAATGATGTAATTTGGCAATTATGTAATGATATAGTAATCCTCCATTCTGTGATCTCATGTAGTCATCCTCCATTTTCCTATAATGCCAATTTTCTCACAATGACCTGGTCTTTGGAACCTAACCATATAGCTAAGTGAGGACTGGGAAGTGAGGAGTGGGTGTACTTCCAATTGCTTAAACAGAAACATGCAGCTTTATACACATTTAATCCACAAAGAAATGTAGTATTCCGAAATTATCTTGCTGGATCCACAATCCTACTAATCACTATAACAATGATTATAAATGCGAATCTCCCTTTCAAGTCAAGATTTTAATTCGTGCAAGTCCCCTTTCTCATTCACACCTAAATTTTTAGAAGACTTGTGAAAGAACAGAAATAACAGAAACACCACTTCTATTAGTTTTATCTCCACATTATTAGAACATCAACTTGTTCTGTTGGCATCAATGGACAGTATGTCAGGAGAACCATCCCCATATATCTGGTGGAAAAAAAATTTTTTCTTTTTTTTAAGATAGTTACGTTCAGCCAGAGGTTAACAGGAATCTGAGGCACTCTTCAATTTTGAACACTTAAAAAAAAAATTATTTTATTGTGTTTTCAATGGAAGTGTACACAGCAAAACAGGTTCTCACTCAACAACTTCTACATGTTTGGCGATATTGGTTACATTCTTCATATTGTATCAACACTGTTGTTATTTCCATTATAGTTGTTCCAGTCTCATTAATCTAGTCTCACAGCCCCCAACCTTCTCATCTATACTTTAGAGTATTTGTTGACCATTTGGTCTTACATAGATTTTTTTTTTTTTTTTGCTTAAGGAGCACAGTACTCAATAGTGATATTCATTACTTTACAGGCTAATCAGCTATTTAACTAAAAGAAGACTTGAGGGAATATCTGAGGGTAATAGTCCAGGGAATCCTCCTGTCTCAGCGGGTCCATTAAGTCTGGGATTTTTGAAAATTTGAAGTTCAGTTCCACATTTTTCCCTTTTCTATCAGGATCCATCTATTGTAGTCCTGATCAGAACATTGAACCCTGTTTTGATCTGAGCTTTGACAAGGCTACCCTTGTAATGGCCTGTCCTTATGAAATGCCCATTTTGAATCATACATTAGACTAAGCACAGAATTTCCAAGGACTATCACCTTTAATCCTTTCAGTAACCAATCAGATAGGTAGTATTACTGCACATTCCATTTTACAGATAAGGAATCTGAAAGTCTGAGAGATTAAGACATTTTTTCTGAAGTTACACACCTAGTGTCAGTAAGTAGGTGAGCAGAGCTTTGAACGAAGGCCAGCATATGGTCAAAATCATACCTGAAGTTGATCAATGTTTGATGCTAAAACAAATAGGTACCACAGGATCCTAGAAATGTTAGAATTTTACAATCACAACGTTTATATTAGAGGTCAGAAAACGACGACCTTATGAGCCACAGCCATGCCCATTTCTTTATATCTGGTCTGTGGCTGCTTTCCCCATAAAATGGCAGAGTTGAGAGAATGTGACAAGAGACTACATAGCCTGCAAAGCCTAAAATGTTTACTATCCTGCCCTTTACAAAAAAAAAAAAAAAAACTGCCAATCATTGGTTTGCAGTGTCTGCCCTGGGAGATAATGCTGACCTCTGACTCAGCAAGTCAGACAGGAGGAAAGGGAAACGTATCTCCTGCAGAGGTGGAGGATGGCCTAGGCCACTAATTCTTAATCTGTGGTTCATAGATCACTTTAATAGTTCATAGAAGAGATTTGGGGAGACCTTGAACTGGATGCAGAAGAAAATATTCCCATTTTTTTCTTTCCAGGTATTTTGAAGATTGTGGGGGTTCTTATATCAAATTATGCTATTGTAGTATCGTTCCTGGGCTATTACTAGACCCAGTCAGAATTATGCAGTTAGGACAGCAGAATGGTTTCTTGTTATAAGAATTAAAGAAAATATACCTTGAAGCTGTGATCGTGAACATCTCTTTATACTGGGCCTAGTTTAGGCTAGAAAATATCAGGTAAAAAATAGGTGTGGGAAAGTTTATGTATCCTTGGGCTTTTAAATCAGATTTCGGTTCGCATCCCAGATTCTTAATAGCTATTTCAGCACTGGCAGATTACTTATCTTCTCTGGGACTCTGATTTGACACAGTGCTGGATTTTTGTGCTTTTTTGAGTGTTGAGTTCTTACCAATAAAAGTTTTACAATGGTAACAAAGCTGTGAGGGGACCCTGCATCTGGGTCTCCTAAAAATACATCAGACAGTGGGATTTTTTTTTTAATGTGTGTGTATGAGAAGAGATCTCAGCTGAAAAGGCTGGACCTGGACTGAAATTTGTGTTTTTCTAATACAAAGGCCCTGTAAGACTGCTCACAGTATTGCCTAGAAAACCACCTGCCTAATTAGAGAGGCCTCAGTGGGGCCATGTGTCCTAGGAATGGTTGATGAGTTTACAGTTTGGGACAGAGGCGAAAACTGCAGCCTTGGCCGCCAAGATCATCATCTTCTCCAGAACTATTGTAATTTACTCTTAATTTCTTTTTTTTTTGGAGCAGGTTATGGAGAAATAGGCAGCTAGGCTTTAAACATGCAAATGAATAAAATTACTGATGTATCTCAGTTTGGTCAGCTCTTAATTCTGACTATCACGTCAAATTTGGGTTTTTCTCACCCTTCAATGCTCAGCTCAGGCCTACAAGAAAACTACTTTGAAGGTCTGGGTTGGTCTTTGTCAACTGCCTGCTCTTACACAGGGCCCTAAGCCTACCTCTGTCTAACACTTACTACATTGTAGGAAAGGTGCCCTGTGTTTGACTCCCATGTGGACTTCCAGCGCCCCCAGGGCAGGGACAATGAATGTCTCTGAAAATCTAGAGTACAGTGTTTAATTCACAATAATATCTTAAAAACATTATATAGTATTTACCATGCGCTAGACATTGTTCTATGCATTTGACATGTATTTTATCCTTACACTATACCTAGGAGGTAAACACTATTACTTCTCCAAATTTAAAAATGAAGAAACTGAGGCACAAAGTAGTTATGTAACTCGCCAAAGATTACACAGCTATTCAATGGTGGAGTGGAACTCAGAAGTCTGACTCCAGATCCCACACTCAACCCCTAACCCTGTACTGTCTCACAGACTCTCAATGTTGTTAAACTGATTTGAACATTATTCAGCACAGATGAATAAGCAAAAACATCTGGCTTTGATGAAATAAGAATACTCCTAAAGTCTCAGATTCTAAAAAGTCTTCTCAAGACATACATAAAATATGATCAGCAAAGTTTTCTAAAAAAAATATTGATAGTTTTCCTTTGCACAATATACAAAATTCCTTAATTTGATCACCAAGGGCCTCTCAGGGCACAAAGTGTTTTTTAAGCACACATGAGGAATGGTTGTGTTTTATAATCATCTGTTCACTTACTACATACTTCCACCAGAAAGGGCCAATCTTCTGGATGCATGAGCATTTTTTTTTAATTGCTGGCCTCAGCTGTAGAAGGTTTGAACACCAACTTGTTATCTTTGAAATAAGTTGCTGCCTGCCAAAATCCACTGCCAAAGTTTCTCTGATTAAGTGGTAAATGTCCTTAGAAGACACAGATGCTATTACTGGTTTGCTTTTCAGGCAAAGGGCAGCACTGTTGTAAAATTTCTTATCAAATCTCTGATACTGAAAGTAAAAATGAAAAATTTAAGCCAAAAGAGACTAGGAAGAAGTTATATTACTGAATTCCAATGCCCCTGTGTTTACAGAATGACCTCAGTGCTGGGGAACAAGAGGGAACCACTCCAGTATGGTTCATGAGAACTGCCTTGAACATGGAGTATGACAGAGGCTAGACAGAATCTGAAGTTGCATGTTTGTACAGATGTGTGGAAAATATATTTATTAAAAAAAAAAAAAAACATACACAGCAACAGGCCTCTGCAGTGCCCATCAACATAATGATGATGGTGATAATGACAATAATATAGTAATAATAAACTAATAAGTATGCATGTCAAATTGATTTTTTTCATTTTCTATTTTATAAAAGTTAAACTGCCAAGTAGTAAAGCCAGATACATTAAAATAACAAAAGAATGTAGTGAACAGTTGTCTTATTCATTCACTCTTTCATTCATGTATTCATGCATTTATTTTTGGCAGTCCAAAATAAAGTTAAAGCCCAAAATATATCATACCTTCTATTCAAAGCATTCCCTTTTCCTTACTGTACTTGGATTTCCCATGGTGGTGCAGTGGTTAAAAGCTCAGCTGCTAACCAAAAGATTAGCAGTTCAAATCCACCAAACTGCTCCTTAGAAACCCTACAGGGCAGTTCTACTCTGTCCTATAGGGTCGCTATGAGTCAGAATCGACTTGACAGCAATGGTTTGGATTTGGTTTTTGGATTTCCAGTTACAGAATTCCTTCTTGCCTCACTCTGTGAAGCCCCCATGGAACCCCAAGATGCTCTGCCAGTCCCACAACCCTCACCATGGGAGTCAAAGGAGGCTTCTTTGGCCAGATTTGTTATCTTGGTGCCCTGACCTAAGGCACGTGACCTAAGCTCAAGCTCAGTTAACAGGAATTTTTTCTCCAGGACTTTGATGTGAGAAAAGAAGAAATTGGTTGAAGTTTATCCATTTATTCCTGTGGTGGTGCTTGAGACAGACACCTGTCTGCTACAAGCCAGGTTCTTCAGCGTCCTTCAAGTCTGTCAACTCTCCTGTACTCTTCCAATATATTTCCTTTGTTTCAGGTGATTCCAACTGGGTTTCAGGTGCTTGCCCCAAGGAATAACTGTCAGGTACTAGCTGAGCAGAGAGCCAAATAAAACCGTGTTGATAGAATTGGACAATCTGGCCATAAACAAGAAGAGAAAGCTGGAAGACTCTTGGGGACTGGACAAATAAGATGAGGTACGAGGTGTGGCAGTGCCAGTAGTGCTCAGGTGAAGATCACCGGAGCTATGTAATTAGTGAGACAGAGTAAGCCCCAGACACACAGCATGATGAGGGACAGTCCCAAAAAACAGTTTATTTTACTTCAAGCATAGGGCTATAAGCTGACATCGTTATATTCAGAAACAGTATCTATCATATAAAAACCTACCAGAAGATGAAAAGCCTTTCATTTCTTCATTCAGAATAAAGCAACTAGATCACAGACCACAATTAACATCCTGGAATGTTCTAGAGAAAGTATATTGTATTTCTCTTCCTTCCGTGTGTTCACTTTTCTATTCACTTGACTTAACAATGAAATTAGGCTTATTCATTTCATTTTGTTTATAGTTGATTTTAAAGCCCAGCTCATTATTAAGATCGTTTCCATCTGAATTTACAGACCCCAAAACCTTCCCAAGAGACTTATTTTCATAAATACACTGCACAACTAGCTCATGTTAACTTTTGAATAATATTATTTAAAAACTAAAGTTAAAACCCAAAGTAAACTACATCTTCCATTCAGAGCATTATTACTAAAAAGAATTTTCTGGATTAATGAATATTACTAGACCCATGGTACCTCATTTGTTTGCAAAGAGATATATAAACAAAGAAATAAATGGGAAAAGATTGACTTTTATTCTCCTACTCATACCTGAATAGGGACTCTCTTGACAGCCAAATTTCATTCTGTTTCACAGTTTTCCAAGAGAAAAGCAGAAGCAGCAACACAGTGGACACAATCAGGGTGGTGGCCCCACATCGATTCAGCCACGTGCAGAGCTTGCTCAATCCATGCACAAAAAGGATACAGTAGCCCATGCTGGAAAACAGGATGGAAGACGCAGGATTACTTTGGGAGTGCAATGGATCCCCTGGCAATTTTAACCCAAATAACTAGTTTTCAAATAAAGTGTGCCCTATGCTACAGAAACAAATAAAAACTACCTGCTTAGAACAATATACGTTATTTTTCTAAAGGACTGCTCTAGCATGTTTGCTAGTTCTTTGATACCGGAGAGCAGAATAATAGGTTCATGTCATGCACTCAAACGGCCCCAGATTTCAGCAACTCAGGCATGATGGTAAGTCCCACCTGCAGGTTCTTATATCCTGACTGGGTCTTCCTTCCTATGCTCCATCATGTCACTGGCACTCTATAACCTTATCAGCACCATGTGGTCAGTTCTGGATTCCATGCTACAACAGCAGAAGATGGTGGAGTTGCCTGAAGTCACATCACAGCTTTGTAAAGGACAGTCCCTGAGAGCTCCCTAGCTGGTCCTGGGAAGGCTACCGGTCACCAAGGGCACTGATCTCTGTTACCAGGGTTGTCTGCCTAGCATGTCCCCCATTTTGGCCTGCCAAAGCTCTCATGCTGAA
This sequence comes from Loxodonta africana, assembly GCF_030014295.1. NCBI lineage: Eukaryota > Metazoa > Chordata > Mammalia > Proboscidea > Elephantidae > Loxodonta > Loxodonta africana. The sequence continues at coordinate 108,783,725 of NC_087345.1, read as the reverse complement.
GGAAAGTCCAACCATAAGGAGACTCCTGAGCTGATCCTCACACCTTGGAGCTCATCATGGACATGCTGTATGGATATGATTCTCTTGCTAAGGCCCAGCTCTCCAGATAAGCACAAAGGAGTCCACCACATGTTACCTGAATGAATGAGACTTTGGCACATCACTATCGTAGGCTTTAAAAGCTTTTGGCTTGGTGGATGGAAGGAATGAGGTTCCCTGCATCATCTCCACACCCACAGAGACGGCTCCTGTCTATCTACAGGCCTTAAAACACACACATTTAGTTTGTACCCATTATTACTGTGTGCATCTTAGTCAAAACATCCAAAGATAATAACTACACACGATTACAGAATATCTTAACAATGAAGAACACTTGGTAAAGAAACCCTACCTTATAGTCAGAAACTAATGCTATAAGAAGGCAAATATGAACCTAGACTATTTATCTATGCAATTATTCATTCACTCATTATTTTGTGCTTGACAATATGTCAGGCATTAAAAACACAATTGTGAATAAAATACAGGCCCTGCCCTCAAAGAATTCAGTCTACTGCATGAGGTTGGTCTTATAAAAGGAAATATCTGAATATTCTCATTCCTAAATACAACTCCTTTGAAAAAAAATTTTTTTTTTAACTTTCCTTTTGTTCATTTTTCTATCTTTTGGTATCAAGGGTCAAAAATGAAGACAGAAGTATTTGAGCTTTCTGCCTATATATCAATCCAAGATAGAGCCCTCAATTTCACACTTCAAGTCCCGTAAGTCAGTTGGTCCATCTCTCTAAAGTTTTAGGTTTCAATATTTGGTTCAAGGGCGTCACCACATTATTCATCACTGAGCAATAATAGTTTGGGCAGAGTTAGAGCTGCTCCCCATGTCCCCATCCCAGGCACTGTACTGGACTGACACAAGAACCTTGCAGAAGCCTTGAATAGGCCATAGCACAAAGTCACTAGTGTAAAAAACTAAAATGATTAAAAAAAAAAAAACTCTTCCCACTTTCACAACTCCCCATTTTCAACCTTAAAGGTATCAAGATTTCCTAAAAGTTGCTTATTATTGTATAGCTGCTGTCATTACTGTGCCCGATGATGATGGCTGTCCATGTTTATGAGGTTACTTGCAACATGCACCTCTAGCCCCAGACTGGCCCCAACCCAAACTGAGCAGGGTCCTTCTCTAGCCATATAAGGCCTTCTGGGCTCCATTGTTTCATTCATCAGGTATTTAATGAATACTTACCATGTACCTGACACTTGTGGGCACCAAGAACATATCAGTGAACGAAAGAGACAAAAATCCTTACCTTCACAGAACTCACATGGGAAAGGAAAAACACTTAAATTATAGAGCATATCACGTAGTGAGACGTTGTACAGAGAAAATCCAAGCAGGGAAGACAGACAGGGAATCCAGGGTGGAAAGAAGACTGCGATTTTAAATAAGGTGGTCAGGAAAGGGCCCACTGAAAAAGTGACATTTGAACAAAGACTTGAAATAGAAGGGAGTGTGCCATGCAGACACCTACATCTCCATTGCCAGCTCTTGTCCTGCTCCTGCCAACATAAAGTAACGATGCTACTGTTGCCCTCGAGTCGATTCGGACTCAGAGCAATGGTACTGGACAGAGTAGAACTGCCCCATAGAGTTTTCAAGAAGCTCCTGGTGGATTTGAACTGCAGACCTTTTGGTTAGCAGCCCTAGCTCTTAACCACTACTCCACCAGGGTTTCCAACAACACTAAGAGATAACATTTACTGAGCGCATCTTATGCGCTCAGCACTTTTGTATATGATCTCAGTTTATCATCGTAACCCGATGAGTCACTATTATTAACCTTTACCCATGAAGACGGTGAAGAAGATAAAGGTAAGCTAATTAGGTCGTTCAGTTAGTAAAGAGTAGAGGAAAAATATGAACCCAGGAATTGCAGATTTCAGAGCCTACCCATCATATGCTGTTGCAGGGATTTGACTTGACAGCTAGTTTAGTGAACTGCTTTCTGTGCAGCAGACACTACGCTAAGTGTTTTATATGGTCCTATCACAATATCTGCAGGATAAGAACAGTACTGGCTTTAAATATACTATCTAATTAAAAAACAAAACCAAACTTAACCCTCAGGATCCCACCCATTACATCAATTAGGAAACTGAAATTTAGAGGCGTTAAATAACTTGCCCATAACTCCAAAAGCTGGTAATGCAGTCAGATTAGGTGACACATTCTCTTAAAGCTGTGCAGTAACCCAGGACTTTGCAAACTTTTTTACCTATAAAATGCCAGAAAGTCAGTATCTCAGGCTTTTCAGGCCATATGGCCACTGTTGTTACTACTCAACTCTCTTTGTAGCAAAAAGACACCCACAGGCACTATGTAAATAAATGGGCATAGCTAAGTTCCAATAAAATTTATTTATAAAAATAGCAGCGGGCCAGGTTTCGTCCATGGGCCATAGTTTGTTGACCCTGGCTATAATGAAAATGCAGGAGAACACCATTCCTTTCCACTCAGCACAGGCATCTGTATCAAATAATACACTTTTTTTCTTTTTTTTCAAAAGTCCTTGTATTGACATATGGTTTAAGAAATGTTAAGCCATATAAACTAATCTCAACTTAGGTTTGCAAATTTCTTAGAGAGTATCACATTCTTAAAAACCTGACACAAATATCACAGAGCTTAAGACACTTCTCCATTACAAAACTTCATCTTTCAACATCTGCTTTCATGCAGCTCTCAGCAGTAGGGGGGAGAATCATGCTGTCTTCATCACTAGGGGTAGGGTAAGTAAGACCTCATCCTGAAAGTTGAAAATCAAGCAAATGAGAAACTACATGTTTTTCTGGCCTCCAGGGAGATGAAACCAGAGTCCAGCTTGCTCTGGTTATAAGGAAAAATCTGGGCTGCTGAGCAGAGACTTCTACTGAGAGCACAAAGGAGCCAGTGCAACCACTGGCACTTGACAAAATCATAACCTGGAGAACCAAAAGCCAAACTCTGCCTGTCAAATGTTTGGTTTAGCTCAGTGCTAAGATGCATTTCAAACCATGCATGAGAAGTGCCACTGCTGTCTCAGATGACGGAGCTGATCACTCGCGCAGAGATATCTCTCATATACAGGCTGGTGGTATCTCCACTTTTGAACACAACTTTATTGACAGGGCTAAAGACACTTGTATCTTACACTTTTATGATACATGCCCAAAGGGAATTTTACAGGAAATGCATGTCAATAATGTTAGAATAAAAAATATTTTAAACCTGTTGTTTGAGAACTTTGTGAGCAATCATTGTGCAAACAGTACAGATGTACTTCTGTGAACCATACCCAGAAGCTTTTAAATGACAAAAGAACAGTACTCCCATTCCTATTTACATCAACCTAAAGCGAAGACAACCTTCTACCTCCAGCCCAAGCATTTTGAGACATTTGCTATGGCTTCACTTGTCCTTTAATTATGTGCAACAACAAAATTTTTTTTTTATTAGTATCACTGCAATTCTACCTTTTAACTTGTCAACAAATTCAAAACAACCTGCTGAAAGAATCTATAAATAACACTAATGATACAAGACAGACACAACCTTACCATTTTGTTTTTTAAATTCTCAGCCTTCGATAACCTTAAAAATTTGCACTTTGGAAAATAACTTCCTACAAAAACCAAAGATATTTATACAGATTGGGGAGTGTGAACTAAATTATAATGCACAACAGCTCCATGAAGCAACTTCTCCACATTTCAGATCATGACAGTTTTCAAAGCAGACATAGAGACTGGGCTGGGGAAAAATAAACAACTCAAAATCCTCCGTCTCTGTGGGGAAGGCGTTCAGGCCTGAATCCCCTACATGGACTTGGAAGAACGCTTTTGGGATTCTGGGGAGTGCAGCAACAGTAATGAAGGAAGAGAATGTATGTACACCCACCAGGCCGACATGCTGGAGATGCAACTGCTTATTACAAGAGGAAAGTATGATGAATACGTTCTACAAATTTGTAGTCTTATTAACACAGATCCAAGTCTCTTATACTGTAATTAAATTGTTACCTTATATTCACCTATTCATTCACTTCTTCATCCACAAATATTTATATAGAACTTAACAAGTGACAAGTCCTCTGCCAAGTACTAGGGATATAATGAAACACAAAGGCACAGTCTTTGCCTCTCAACTTTCAAATCTGCATTACAAGTGTTTGTATAACTTAATAAATGGATATAATGGGGGCATGGAAGTTCCACAGAGCTGTGAATTTGAGGGGTCCCTATTGATTACTGATTTTTAATGCAATGAACCAACTGGTTCTACGATTGGTCCAAAAAGCCTCAGATATTTTCCCAAGAACTGAACCAACCTTGCTGTCAAAAGTGAATTAGGCAGTGAAGAAAGTTTAAGTACAATTCTAAACTGGTATGTTCATACACCCACTCCCCACTTATCTATACGATTAAGTTCCAAAGACCAGGGCATCATGTGAAAATCAGTGTTATGTGAAAATGGAGGATGACGACATGAGATCACAAAATGGAGAATGACTACATCATTACATAAGTGCCAAATTACATCATTCCATAACTGCCAAGCCACTGAAAATCATGGCCCAGCCAAACTGACACATAAACTTAACCATCACAGCCAGCATTACTCTTGCCCTGCGCCTTTGAGTTTGTTACTGCCAGACGTATGTCATTAATGCAAAAGATAGTTGGGCAGTAGATTCTTTACTATTGTCCTAAATGCAAAATATCAGATAACGAGACAATCGATAAGTGAGTAGGTGCAATACATATGAAGAACAAAAAGAGTGAGGTGAGGTCAGTTCCAAAAAAGTGTACATCTTTCTATAATTTGTACATTGTCCACCTGATTTCTAGAATCTTTGTCAAACACTATATGGTATAGGTGCATTTCCTTAAATTGCAGACTTTAAATTTCTCTGAATTTTAAACAACTCTGATACTGAAGAGCTGATAAGCTCAGTATTTTAAAATGAAGACACATGCAAAGAGTAAACCTTCATTAAAAAAAAAAAAATTGCCATCAAGTTGATTCCAACTCATAGTGACCCTATAGTACAGAGTAGAACTGTTTCATACGGTTTCCAAGGAGCACCCAGTGGATTTGAACTGATGACCTTTCGGTTAGCAGCCATAACTCTTAACTACTATGCAATCTAGGATTTCCACATCTTCATATGTAAGGAATAAAAAAAAACAAAAAACCCCAAACCCATTGCTGTCAAGTTGATTCCAACTTACGATGACTCTATAGGACAGAGAAGAACTGGCCCATAGGGTTTCCAAGACTGTAATCTTTATGAAAGCAGACTGCCATGTTTTTCTCCCACGGAGCAGCTGGTGGGTTCAAACTGCCAACCTTTCAGTTAACAGCCTAGTACTTAACCACTGCACCACCAGGGCTCCTTTATACAACAACCGTATTTCCCTAATTTCTCAAATTTTCAAGCCTGGACTTTGTCAAGATTTCTTCTTTAATATGAAATCCTTTTAAGGGAGGAGTACACCATACCTTTTTCTTAACTAGTCACAAAATCCATGCATCTATTTTTTTTTCTTTTTTCCTGCTGAAAATGTACACAACAAAGCATACACTAACTCAACAATTTCTACATATACAAGTCAGTGACATTGGTTATATTCTTCAATATGTGCCACCTTTATTGATATCCTTTTCCAAAATACTCACAATCATTAACACAAACTCACTGCTCCCCTAAGCTTCTCATTTAATCTTTAGAGTTGCTGTTCTTGATTTAACCTTATATAGATAATTCTTAAAAAAAGCACAATGCGGGGGCGGAGCCAAGATGGTGGACTAGGCAGACGCTACCTCGGAGGCCTCTTACAACAAAGACACGGAAAAACAAGTGAATCGATCACATACATAACAATCTACGAACCCTGAACAACAAACACAGATTTAGAGATGGAGAACGAACTAATACGGGGAAGCAGCGATTGTTTTCAGAGCCTGGAGCCAGCGTACCAGTCAGGTACGGCACAAGCACAGAGAGCTGCTCCACCCCCCTGAACTAACCCCAGGACGGGGAGCAGCCGGTTCCGCGGGCGGCGTGGGACGCAGCCGGTAGGAGAAGTCCCCGGGAGGCAGTGACTGGTCTTGGAACGGGGAGAGCAGCGTCCCAGCCAGGGAACCATCCCGCCGGGATTTGGACTGGACGCAGGTACGGCATAAACACGGAGAGCTGCTCCACCCCCCTGAACTAACCCCGGGAGGGGGCCCAGTTGGGTCGCGCGGGTGGCGTGAGACGCAGCCGGTAGAAGAAGTCCCCGGGAGGCAGCGACTGGTATTGGAGTGGGGAGAACAGCGTCCCAGCCGGGACACTTGGTCACGGCACAAGCACGGGGAGCTGCTCCACCCACCTGAACTAACCCCGGGAGGCGGCCCAACCGGTTCTCGGAGGCGGCACAGCAATGCGGCTGGAGGGACGAGAAGTCCCCGGGAGGCAGCGACTGATTTTGGAGTCGAGAGTGCACCGTCCCAGTAGGGGAGCCTTGATGCTGGGCGTGGGGCTGGAAGCGGAGGATCTGACCATGACTCCAGCGGGCCAGACCCCCCGGGGGCAATCTCCACACAGCCAGCACACATAGGTAACGCGCCCTGCGGGAATCTCAGATATAATAGTCATTCCAAGCAAGACAAGCAACTCTGGCTATATTCTGAGGTGCTACTCTCCTATCTCTCTGTTCCCTCCCCCACCCTCCCCAGGCGGCTTCATTAACATCCGAATAGCCTGAGCCAGAGGGAGAACTCTGATAGGGATCTGACTGCATTTTTTTTTAGTGGATTTTCTGGAAAAACGAGTTTCCCAGTGATGGCTCGGAGACAACAATCCATATCAAACTTAAAGAAGCAGACCATGACAGCTTCTACAACCCCCCAAACAAAAGAATCAAAATCTTTCCCAAATGAAGATACAATCCTGGAATTATCAGATACAGAATATAAAAAACTAATTTACAGAATGCTTCAACACATCACAATGAAATAAGGCAAACTGCAGAAAAAGCCAAGGAACACACTGATAAAACTGTTGAAGAACTCAAAAAGATTATTCAAGAACATAGTGGAAAAATTAATAAGTTGCAAGAATCCATAGAGAGACAGCATGTAGAAATCCAAAAGATTAACAATAAAATTACAGAATTAGACAACGCAATAGGAAGTCAGAGGAGCAGACTCGAGCAATTAGAATGCAGACTGGGACATCTGGAGGACCAGGGAATCAACACCAACATAGCTGAAAAAAAATCAGATAAAAGAAAAAAAATGAAGAAACCCTAAGAATCATGTGGGACTCTATCAAGAAGGATAACCTGTGGGTGATTGGAGTCCCAGAACCGGGAGGGGGGACAGAAAACACAGAGAAAATAGTTGAAGAACTCCTGACAGAAAACTTCCCTGACATCATGAAAGATGAAAGGATATCTATCCAAGATGCTCATCGAACCCCATTTAAGACTGATCCAAAAAGAAAAACACCAAGACATATTATCATCAAACTCACCAAAACCAAAGATAAACAGAAAATTTTAAAAGCAGCCAGGGAGAAAAGAAAGGTTTCCTTCAAGGGAGAATCAATAAGAATAAGTTCAGACTACTCAGCAGAAACCATGCAGGCAAGAAGGGAATGGGACGACATATACAGAACACTGAAGGAGAAAAACTGCCAGCCAAGGATCATATATCCAGCAAAACTCTCTCTGAAATATGAAGGCGAAATTAAGATATTTACACATAAACATAAGTTTAGAGAATTTGCAAAAACCAAACCAAAGCTACAAGAAATACTAAAGGATATTGTTTGTTCAGAGAACCAATAATATGAGATATCAGCACAACACAAGGTCACAAAACAGAACGTCCTGATATCAACTCAAATAGGGAAATCACAAAAACAAACAAATTAAGATTAATTAAAAAAAAATACACATAACAGGGAATCATGGAAGTCAATAGGTAAAAGATCAAAATAATCAAAAAGAGGGACTAAATACAGGAGGCATTGAACTGCCAGATGGAGAGTGATACAAGGCGATATAGAAGAATACAAGTTAGGTTCTTACTTAGAAAAATAGGGGTAAATAATAAGGTAACCACAAAAAGGTATAACAACTCTATAACTCAAGAAAAAAGCCAAGAAAAACGTAACGACTCAACTAACATAAAGTCAAACACTATGAAAATGAGGATCTCACAATTTACTAAGAAAAACGCCTCAGCACAAAAAAGTATGTGGAAAAATGAAATTGTCAACAACACACATAAAAAGGCATCAAAATGACAGCACTAAAAACTTATTTATCTATAATTACGCTGAATGTAAATGGACTAAATGCACCAATAAAGAGACAGAGAGTCACAGACTGGATAAAGAAACACGATCCATCTATACGCTGCCTACAAGAGACACACCTTAGACTTAGAGACACAAATAAACTAAAACTGAAAGGATGGAAAAAAATATATCAAGCAAACAATAAGCAAAAAAGAAGAGGAGTAGCAATATTAATTTCTGACAAAATAGACTTTAGACTTAAATCCACCACAAAGGATAAAGAAGGACACTATATAATGATAAAAGGGACAATTGATCAGGAAGACTTAACCATATTAAATATTTATGCACCCAATGACAGGGCTGCAAGATACATAAATCAAATTTTAACAGAATTGAAAAGTGAGATAGATACCTCCACAATTATAGTAGGAGACTTCAACACACCACTTTTGGAGAAGGACAGGACATCCAGTAAGAAGCTCAACAGAAACACGGAAGATCTAATTACAACAATCAACCAACTTGACCTCATTGACTTATACAGAACTCTCCACCCAACTGCTGCAAAATATACTTTTTTTTCTAGTGCACATGGAACATTCTCTAGAACAGACCACATATTAGGTCATAAAACAAACCTTTGCAGAGTCCAAAACATCGAAATATTACAAAGCATCTTCTCAGACCACAAGGCAATAAAACTAGAGATCAATAACAGAAAAACTAGGGAAAAGAAATCAAATACTTGGAAAATGAACAATACCCTCCTGAAAAAAGACTGGGTTATAGAAGACATCAAGGAGGGAATAAGGAAATTCATAGAATGCAACGAGAATGAAAATACTTCCTATCAAAACCTCTGGGACACAGCAAAAGCAGTGCTCAGAGGCCAATTTATATCGATAAATGCACACATCCAAAAAGAAGAAAGAGCCAAAATCAGAGAACTATCCCTACAACTTGAACAAACAGAAAGTGAGCAACAAAAGAATCCATCAGGCACCAGAAAAAAACAAATAATAAAAATTAGAGCTGAACTAAATGAATTAGAGAACAGAAAAACAATTGAAAGAATTAACAAAGCCAAAAGCTGGTTCTTTGAAAAAATTAACAAAATTGATAAACCATTGGCTAGACTGACTAAAGAAATACAGGAAAGGAAACAAATAATCTGAATAAGAAACGAGAAGGACCACATCACAACAGAACCAAATGAAATTAAAAGAATCATTTCAGATTATTAGGAAAAATTGTACTCTAACAAATTTGAAAACCTAGAAGAAATGGATGAATTCCTGGAAAAACACTACCTACCTAAACTAACACATTCAGAAGTAGAACAACTAAACAGACCCATAACAAAAAAAGAGATTGAAACGGTAATCAAAAAACTCCCAACAAAAAAAAGCCCTGGCCCGGACGGCTTCACTGCAGAGTTCTACAAAACTTTCAGAGAAGAGTTAACACCACTACTTCTGAAGGTATTCCAAAGCACAGAAAATGACGGAATACTACCCAACTCATTCTATGAAGCCACCATCTCCCTGATACCAAAACCAGGTAAAGACATTACAAAAAAAGAAAATTATAGACCTATATCCCTCATGAACATAGATGCAAAAATCCTCAACAAAATTCTAGCCAATAGAATCCAACAACACATCAAAAAAATAATTCACCATGATCAAGTGGGATTTATACCAGGTATGCAAGGCTGGTTTAATATCAGAAAAACCATTAACGTAATCCATCACATAAATAAAACAAAAGACAAAAATCACATGATCTTATCAATTGATGCAGAAAAGGCATCTGACAAAGTCCAACACCCATTTAGGATAAAAACTCTTACCAAAATAGGAATTGAAGGAAAATTCCTCAACATAATAAAGGGCATCTATGCAAAGCCAACAGCCAATATCACTCTAAATGGAGAGAACCTGAAACCATTTCCCTTGAGAACGGGAACCAGACAAGGATGCCCTTTATCACCGCTCTTATTCAACATCGTACGTGAAGTCCTAGCCAGGGCAATTAGGCTAGACAAAGAAATAAAGGGTATCCGGATTGGCAAGGAGGAAGTAAAGCTATCACTATTTGCAGATGACTTGATTATATACACAGAAAACTCTAAGGAATCCTCCAGAAAACTATTGAAAGTAATAGGAGAGTTTGGAAGAGTCTCAGGTTATAAAATAAACATACAAAAATCACTTGGATTCCTCTACATCAACAAAAAGAACACCGAAGAGGAAATAACCAAATCAATACCATTCACAGTAGCCCCCAAGAAGATAAGATACTTAGGAATAAATCTTACCAAGGATGTAAAAGACCTATACAAAGAAAACTACAAAGCTCTACCACAAGAAATTCAAAAGGACATACTTAAGTGGAAAAACATACCTTGCTCATGGATAGGAAGACTTAACATAGTAAAAATGTCTATACTACCAAAAGCCATCTATACATTTAACGCACTTCCGATCCAAATTCCAATGTCATATTTTAAGGGGATAGAGAAACAAATCACCAATTTCATATGGAAGGGAAAGAAGCCCCGGATAAGCAAAGCACTACTGAAAAAGAAGAAGAAAGTGGGAGGCCTCACTTTACCTGATTTCAGAACCTATTATACAGCCACAGTAGTCAAAACAGCCTGGTACTGGTACAACAACAGGCACATAGACCAATGGAACAGAATTGAGAACCCAGACATAGATCCATCCACGTATGAGCAGGTGATATTTGACAAAGGACCAGTGTCAATTAATTGGGGAAAAGAAAGCCTTTTTAACAAATGGTGCTGGCATAACTGGATATTCATTTGCAAAAAAGTGAAACAGGACCCATACCTTACACCATGCACAAAAACTAACTCCAAGTGGATCAAAGACCTAAACATAAAGACTAAAACAATAAAGATCATGGAAGAAAAAATTGGGACAACCCTAGGAGCCCTAATACAAGGCATAAACAGAATACAAAACATTACCAAAAATGATGAAGAGAAACCCGATAACTGGGAGCTCCTAAAAATCAAACACCTATGCTCATCTAAAGACTTCACCAAAAGAGTAAAAAGACCACCTACAGACTGGGAAAGAATTTTCAGCTATGACATCTCCGACCAGCGCCTGATCTCTAAAATCTACATGATTCTGTCAAAACTCAACCACAAAAAGACAAACAACCCAACCAAAAAGTGGGCAAAGGATATGAACACACATTTCACTAAAGAAGATATTCAGGCAGCCAACAGATACATGAGAAAATGCTCCCGATCATTAGCCATTAGAGAAATGCAAATTAAAACTACGATGAGATTCCATCTCACACCAGCAAGGCTGGCATTAATCCAAAAAACACAAAATAATAAATGTTGGAGAGGCTGCGGAGAGATTGGAACTCTTATACACTGCTGGTGGGAATGTAAAATGGTACAACCACTTTGGAAATCTATCTGGCGTTATCTTAAACAGTTAGAAATAGAACTACCATACAACCCAGAAATCCCACTCCTGGGAATATACCCTAGAGATACAAGAGCCTTCATACAAACAGATATAAGCACACCCATGTTTATTGCAGCTCTGTTTACAATAGCAAAAAGCTGGAAGCAACCAAGGTGTCCAGCAATGGATGAATGGGTAAATAAATTGTGGTATATTCACACAATGGAATACTACGCATCAATAAAGAACAGTGACGCATCTCTGAAACATTTCATAACATGGAGGAACCTGGAAGGCATTATGCTGAGCGAAATTAGTCAGAGGCAAAAGGACAAATATTGTATAAGACCACTATTATAAGATCTTGAGTAATAGTAAACCTGAGAAGAACACATACTTTTGTGGTTACGAGGGGGGGAGGGAGGGAGGGTGGGAGAGGGTTTTTTATTGATTAATCAGTAGATAAGAAATGCTTTAGGTGAAGGGAAAGACAACACTCAATACATGGAAGGTCAGCTCAATTGGACTGGACCAAAAGCAAAGAAGTTTCCAGGATAAAATGAATGCTTCAAAGGTCAGCGGAGCAAGGGCGGGGGTCTGGGGAACATGGTTTGAGGGGACTTCTAAGTCAATTGGCAAAATAATTCTATTATGAAATCATTCTGCATTCCACTTTGAAATGTGGCGTCTGGGGTCTTAAATGCTAACAAGCGGCCATCTAAGATGCATCAATTGGTCTCAACCCACCTGGAGCAAAGAAAAATGAAGAACACCAAGGCCACACGACAACTAAGAGCCCAAGAGACAGAAAGGGCCACATGAACCAGAGACCTACATCATCCTGAGACCAGAAGAACTAGTTGGTGCCCGGCCACAATCGATGACTGCCCTGACAGGGAGCACAGCAGAGGACCCCTGAGGGAGCAGGAGATCAGTGGGATACAGACCCCAAATTCTCATAAAAAGACCAAACTTAATGGTCTGACTGAGACTAGAGGAATCCCGGCAGCCATGGTCCCCAGACCTTCTGTTGGCACAGGACAGGAACCATCCCCGAAGACAACTCATCAGACATGAAAGGGACTGGTCAGCGGGTGGGAGAGAGACGCTGATGAAGAGTGAGCTAATTATATCAGGTGGACACTTGAGATTGTGTTGGCAACTCTTGTCTGGAAGGGGGATGGGAGGATAGAGAAAGAGAGAGAAGCCGGCAAAATTGTCACGAAAGGAGCGACTGAAAGGGCTGACTCAAGAAGGGGAGAGCAAGTGGGAGTAGAGAGTGAGATGTATGTAAATTTACATGTGACAGACTGATTGGATTTGTAAACGTTCACTTGAAGCTTAATAAAAGTTAATTAAAAAAAAAAAAAACCCTATGGGGCAGTCCTACTGTGTCACATGGGGTCACTACGAGTCATAATGGACTCAGTGACATTGGGTTTGTTTGTTTTTTTTTAAAGGAAATCTCAAAGTCTAGAATAATATTGTGTCAGAAATAGGTCCAGAAGCATCCATTCATCCATTTAGTCATTCACTTATTCATTCAACAAGTATTATCTAAGGTCTCCTATGTGCCAGGCATTTAAGATACGTCAGGGAACAAAAACAGACATAGATCCTTGCCTTTATGAAGTTTGATCTCTTTCAGGGGAAAACAAGTCATAATTAATAGCATGCTAAGTAAACAAATTGTCTAGCTTGTGTTGTCCTTGTTGGGTGCTGTCAAATTGATTCCAACTCACAGCAACCCCGTGTGTTACGGAGTAGAACTGCCCCATAGCGTTTCCTGGTCTGTAGTCTTTTTGGAAGCAGAATGCCAGGTAAGATCAATGGACAGTTCGTTCAGGAGGCACATATGTGTCTTCTACTACAAAAGATAATACCTGATTAATTAGTGTTTCTCAAAAGAAGAATAAATTAAAGGACAAATGATTACGTCACAGGGGCTATTTTAATAAAAATTTTGAAAGAGAGATGGTGGCAATAAGATAGGAAGCAAAAGCCCTGAGATCAGAGGATGCCTGTTTGAAAAACAGCGTAGAGACTGGTGTGGTTAGAGGAGAAGCAAGTAAAAAAGAAATAGGCTATACTATAACAGAGGTAATAGCGGGTTGAGTGTGGAACATAGAGACTTAGTAAGACAAGAAACAGAGGGACCCCCAGATCTGCAAACAAAATAACAAGAAATGGGCCAGGGCGTGGAAACAAAGCCACTCCCCGGAACAATGGAGCAGGGTATCTAAAAATAGTCCGCAAACGTCTTTAAAGTGGCCTTTCAGAAGCAGCTGGAGAAAACCAGGCCCAGGGACATGCGCAGAACATCCACCTGTGACCGCTATGTGACCTTCTACCACGGGCAGTGAGTGGCTACAGCCCCAGCCAGGGAATCGAAGCTGGGGAGCAGGAGACTGCACAGGAGTGACACCCCATAATAAATCCCGCTATGACTCCCAGTATATGCCAAGAAATGCCATGAAATATGAAAGACAGCTTTCTGGCCAACTAGCTGGAAGAGAGCCATTTTTATGCCTAATTCCAAGAAAGGTGATCCAACTGAATGTGGAAATTATAGAACAATATCATTAATATCACACCCAAGCAAAATTTTGCTGAAGATCATTAAAAAATGGCCGCAGCAGTATATTGACAGGGAACTGCTAGAAATTCAGGACAGTTTCAGAAGAGGACGTGGAACCAGGGATATCATTGCTGATATCAGATGGATCCTGGATGAAAGCAGAGAATACCAGAAGGATATTTACCTCTGTTTTATTGACTATGCAAAGGCATTCAACTGTGTGGATCATAACAAATTATGGATAACATCAAAAAGAATTGGGATTCCAGAACACTTCACTGTGCTCATGAGGAACCTTTACATAGATCAAGAGGCAGTTGTTTGGACAGAACAAGGGGATACTGATTGGTTTAGAGTCAGGAAAGGTGTGTGTCAGGGTTGTATTCTTTCACCATACCTATTCAATCTGTATGCTGAGCAAATAATACAAGAAGCTGGACTACGTGAAGAAGAATGGGACATCAGGATTGGAGGAAGACTCATTAACAATGTGTGTTATGCAGATGACACAACCTTGCTTGCTGAAAGTGAAGAGGAGTTGAGGCACTTACTAATGAAGATCAAAAACCACAGCCTTCAGTATGGATTGCACCTCAACATAAAGAAAACAAAAATCCTCACAACTGGACCAATGAGCAACATCACGATAAATGGAGAAAAGATTGAAGTTGTCAAGGATTTCATTTTACTTGGATCCACAATCAACAGCCATGGAAGCAGCAGTCAAGAAATGAAAAGACGCATTATATTGGGTAAATCTGCTGCAAAGGACCTCTTTAAAGTGTTGAAGAACAAAGATGTCACCCTGAAGACTAAGGTGTGCCTAACCCAAGCCATGGTACCTTCAATCGTGTCATACGCATGTGAAAGCTGGACAATGAATAAGGAAGACTGAAGAAGAACTGACACCTTTGTATTGTGATGTTGGCGAAGAATATTGAACACACTACGGACTGCCAAAAGAATGAACAGGTCTGTGTTGGAAGAAGTACAGCCACAGTGCTCCTTGGAGGCGAGGATGGAGAGACTGCATCTTACATACTTTGGACATGTTGTCAGGAGGGATCAGTTCCTGGAGAAGGACATGATGCTTGGCAGAGTACAGGAAGACCCTCGACGAGGTGGAGTGACACAGTGGCTGCAACAATGGCCTCAAGCATAACAACGATTGTAAGGATGGCTCAGGACCGGGCAATGTTTCGTTCTGTCTTGCATAGGGTCGCCATGAGTCGGAACCGACTCGACGGCACCTAACGACAATGACACGACTCCCAGAGACCTCCAGGCAGAAGCCATCTTGGAAAGCTGCTGCAAGTGCACCTTAGTTAACATATCCCTGCCTGTGCCTATGAATAAACATGAATCTTTTCCCTCCCAAGAACTTTTGGAAACTCGGGCCTGTCTTTTGTTCTGTGAGACGAGGGTATGCGTTGCTCTAGGCCCTCCTCGTCTCCGCTTGCAAGTCTCTTCAATAAAGCTTTGCTTGTGTGGGAAAAAAAAAAAAAAGCACAATGCTCAAGACAGAGATTCTTTTCTAATTAAGCTAAACTACTGTTTGGTTTGATGTACTGCTACAACCACAGTACATCGACACGGAACTGCTAGAAGTTCAAACCGGATTCAGAAGAGCACGTGGAATGAAGGTATCATTGCTGATGTCAGATGGATTCTGGCTGAAAGCACAGAATACCAGAAAGATGTTTACCTGTGTTTTATTGACTACGCAAAGCCATTCAACTGTGCAGATCGTTAACAGACTATGGATAACATTGTGAAGAATGGGAATTTCCCAGAATAATTACTTGTGCTCATGAGGAACCTGTACAAAGACTAAGAGGCAGTCATTCGATACTCTGTGGTTTAAAGTCAGGAAAGGTGTGCATCGTGGTTGTATTCTTTCACCATACTTACTCAATCTATATGCTGAGCAAATAATCTGAGAAGCTGGACTATATGAAGAAGAATGTGGCATCAGAATTGGAGGAAGACTCATTAACAACCTGCATTATGCAGATGACACAACCTTGCTTGCTGAAAGTGAAGAGGACTTGAAGCACTTACTGATGAAGAGCAAAGACTACAGTCTTCTGTATGGATTACACCTCAACAGAAAGAAAATAAAAATCCCCACAATTGGACTAATTACCAACATCATTATAAATGGAGAAAATATTGAAGTTATCAAGGATTTCATTTTATTAGGATCCATGATCAACACCCATGGAAGCAGCAGTCAAGAAATCAGACAATGCATGGTGTTGGGGAAATCTGCTGTAAAGACCTCTTTAAAGTGTTGAAAAGCAAGGAAGTCACTTTGAGAAGTAAAGTGCACCTGACCCAAGCCATGGTATTTTCAATTGCCTCATATACATGTGAAAGCTAGTCAATGAATAAGGATGATCAAAGAAGAACTGACACCTTTGAATTATGGTGTTGGTGAAAACTACTGAATATATCATAGACTGCCAGAAGAACAAACAAAACTGTCTTGGAAGAAGTACAGCCACAATGCTCCTCAGAAGGGAGGATGGCAAGATTTCAACTCACATAATTTGGACATGTTATCAGGAGGAACCAGTCCCTGAAGAAACACATCATGCTTGGTAAAGTAGAGGGTCAGCAAAAAGAGGAAAACCCTCAATGAGATGCACTGACACAGTGGCTGCAACAATGGGGTCAAGCAGATCAAAGATTGTGAGGATGGTGCAGGATCGGGCAGTAGTTTATTCTGTTGTACATGGGGTCGCTAAGAGTCAGAACTGACTCGACAGCACATAACAACAACTGTTTGGTTTAAAGATGACTTCAAGGGATAGTTTTGGTTTAAGGTTTAAAGATTTCCTCAGGGCAACAGTTTCTGGGGTCACCCAGCCTCAATGGCTCCATAAAATCTGGACCCCATGAAAATCTGAAATTCACTTATACATCTTCCCCCCTTTTGACCAGGACTCTTCTATAGACTCTTTGAGCCATGCTGCTTTTTGTCTATCAAGCCCTGACCTTCCATATTTTAGAACTGATCTTCTGCCCTGAGATGTAAGAGTTGTTAAATTTGGTCTAAGTAACACGGATTATTAAGAATATGTTTTATATTTAGATAAAACATGGAAACATAGTGTAGTTGAAACATATCCCCAACTGACTTCATTCTGATCTGGTGAATCCTCAGCTGGCAAATTATCTGACGGTAAGATCTTATCTGAGTCTCATAGAAGTTGACCTGAAATGACTGAACAATAAAGCCCTGGAATACCAAGTCCCACACATACTGTGATGCTTCAACACAGAAGTACCAGGGAGTCAAAGGTGACTCCTCTGATCAGATTTAACCTGGAAGCGCTGGCTTCTGTGAACAAAAATATATCAGAATGTCCCATCTCCCTCCTTGTTCTTTGTTTATCTCAAATTTTCCATAGGCAGGGATATTTTCCAGAAGACAATGAATTTAGAACTGAGTTTATTCATATTCCAAGAAAATAAACCCCAAAGGCACCTCTCGTGCATATGACTCTAGTTCCTCTTCCTATGTGCTGTGTTCCTGGGAAGGATCTGAAAAGTTTCTTTACATTAAGTTCTTCATGAGATATATTTCTTCTGTTCTTTTCTCAACACATCTATGGAACAACTGGAAGAAAAAGATCATTGCTTTCACAATCTGAGCACAGATTCTCTTGCTTTTTTGAAGATGAAATGCTCCTACTTAACCTCAGAACTCTCCCCTCAGCTTTAAATTTATGAGACCGCCAGCAGAAATAAGGCAGGGCTCGGGAGTAAGAGAAACCTCTGGTTTGAATCCCAACTTGGATGCTTACTGTTGTTTGATCTTGGGCAAATTATTTAAGTACTCTGAGTTTCAATTTCCTTATTTAAAAAAAGAAAATAATAATAGTGTTTACTCTGTATTGTTATTCTGTGCACAATAAATATACACTAAATAATAAATAGCATTTTTATGTCATAATATTATTAGGCAATTATTTTCAGCTAAAGAGAGTATGAGGCAGACAATGTGTAAAGTACGCGTGTATTCTAGATAAAGTTGTTTTTCCACCAGGCTCCCATAACCACAGTAATTTTCTAAGGCCACTAGAACACATTTAGAGACAGTAGAATAACTGTACTAATGCAGAATTTATGCTTGGATGTTTAGTGTGTAGTAAGGGAATTCACTGAAGAATAAGAGCCTGAAACTGGGAGTCAAGACAGCTGTGTTCTTCTCTGCCCCTGGTGAGTTCTGTGGTCTCAGGTAAGTCGCTCAGCCTCACATAGTCTTAGTTGTGTTTTATTATAAGGGCATTATATTGTCTGCCACACCTATCTTAAGGGGTTGTTTGGAACAAATATAATAATTTATTTGACCACGTTCTGTGAAGTATAAAGCATCAGTATTCTCAGGTACTGTATTTATATGTTCACCCATAAATTTAGCATAATACTTCATAACAGCTAGACATCAATAACGTGTGTTATTAGATCTGTAAATACACCTCGACCAAACCCAGTTTATCAAAGTCCAGGTAGACCTAAAATGTCAAATTTATAAGTCTTTTAAGAGCTTTCAACAAAAACTCTCTTACAACTGCAAACTTCATTGTACAATATTATTTACTTTGATAAGGTATGATTCATACATTGTTTTTATAGAAAATATTGCACAAAATAAGAAACACTGACAGTACTCCCCTTACGCTCGTTCCAAATCTTTGTCTACTCTGCAATGTCTATCTTTGCAAAAGCAAAGATAATACAAAGTATAAACTCTTTGACAAAGTACCTCACACTGAGGAAGCTTTTGTATTCAACCCTGAGAAGAAATAAAACATTACCTGTTTGGAAGTTCAGACCTGTTGTGTTGTGGATAAAGTACCATTTTATCTGTTTGTGCACCCTAAGCATCTGGCTCATAACAGGGCCTCCATAAATGTAGTTAAACCACTGCAGTTGAAGGCATCACAAATTAACATGAAAAAAGATGAACTTAAAAATGAACCAATTCAATTTCAGACTGTGGATAATAATGCCTACAGTTACTTATCACCAGGAGAACTGTTCATATTCAGAGCATTGGCTGGTTGCCCTTTTGGTGCCCTTACCTCAGGCCTAGCTTCCTTCCCTCCCAGCCTGTTCAAGCAGTCATAACCAAATTTTCCATCTGGGCCTGGGAAGCCTTTTGGCCAAAGGCAAACAGCTCCCAGGTAACTCCAAAGCTACTTATAAAAATTAGAAAAACGACCTTCTTTACCCCTGCACAGCATACTTATCTCTAGCACCTGAATTCTGGCATTTCTTCTCCCCAAACCACCATATTCTAGAGGTCAGCACCCACGCTCTCAAGCATAATGGACAATCTACTACTTGTTGTTGTCCACTCCTCTATTTCCCCACATTAACAAGAACTGACTGCACAGGCATATGCCTTATCATGTGTCTAATGCTCTTTAATTCCCTACAACATTTTTATCAAGCACCTATTACACTGAGTATGATGAGAAAATTCAGACATACAAAATGGTAGCCCCAACCCTCAGGAGAGAAAGACAACCAAGGTGTCTAAAAGAGAGATTTTTTTTTAAGATTACTAAAATTTGCGTAAGAAGTCACTGGTTTGAGATGTATTGCCTTGTAGAGAATCCAAGAGAAAAGTAAAGAAGTACATTCACCAATAACAACAAGGGATCTTGTTGTCAAAATGGCAACACTTAAGCCCACCCACACCCTCCAGGCAAAGCCAGAGCCAGCGCTGAAGTCCCTGGGTGGTTCAAATGGGTAATACCCTCAGCTGCTAACTGACAGGTTGGAGGTTTGAGTGCACCCAGAGATGTTGCTGAAGAAAGGCCTGGCAATGCCAACTATTTCAGTGTGTGTCATCTACATCTTCGTCTCTCCGTACCACAAAAGCACATTTTTTTCCGTATGATTCATAACTTCTTTCAGTATGATTTTTCAGAATTCTAACTTGCTAACCCAGGCTGGTTTACTTTTGAGCACATGAGGTTAGAAAAGAAATGAAGAGATTTGTACAACCAAAGAGGAGAAAGACAGGGGAAGGAGAAGTAGGAGAGGCCCATGCTGCTTTAATTTTCTTTAACTTTGATTCACCCTTCTCCTCATTTGGACTGTGTAGATTGAAACAACCCCTTACAGTTGCTTAGAATGGCTTACAATATTTTTCACATATCCTTTTAGTCTCATCTGAATCCAAACTACACTCTTCAAATTTTACTTTCAAATCCTGGTTTCTAAGATATTTGCTGTTCACAATATAGGGCTTAATAGATAATCGGCACTTACCTTTTATAACTGACATGGCTCTGGAATATTAAGGCCATGATTCCAGTCCAGTAAAGAACCATTTGATCTTGCCCACATCTCATGCCCTGGGCCAAGCCAGATTGTACAACTTATCTTTCAGTTCACGTGCACCTCGACCTCCTCTCAGTTCACTTCATTCTGACCCCTACTCTGTTCTGTGTTACATGTGTCCATGATCTACATCTTTAGGTTTATAACAAACTCGACTGAAAACCTCAGCAAATTCTTCCTGCTTCCCTTCCTGCCCATGACTTTTGTGTAGCACTCACCTCCATAATACCTTTGTGACTGACCACCAGTCTGGTGGAACCTCAGAACCCTCCCTACCTGGGCACTGCCCTCAAAGTCATCCCTTATTGGATCAAATCTAGTTCCTAGATCTCACACCTTCTTTTCCATTCAGGCCTCAAAGGGTTAGATGGAACTGTTCATGTCCTCCACAGCTACAGCAAAGGACAAACACATTAAAGTCAAAAATACTTCCATTCTTACCCATTGTTATTTTGAAGTGGAACTTCAATCAATTTCTTTTTTAAGCGTGGTTTTATATACATGTGTGTATGTGTGTGTATATATGTATACACACACACATATGTGTGTATATATGTACATATACATATGTACATATATACACATATAAATATATACACGTGTGTGCATATATATACATTTGCCAATTCAACAATTTTTACACATACAATTCAGTGACATTGATTATGTTAGCATGTTGTGCAACCATCAACACTATCCTCCAAATTATTGCACCACCATTAATAGAAATTTGCTGTTGTTGGGTGCTGTTGAGTTGATTTTTGACTCAAAGCAACTCCATATGACAGGGTAGAACTTCCCCATAGTTTCCTTGGCTATAATCTTTACAGGTACAGGTTGACAGGTCTTTCTCCTATGGAGCTGCTGGGTGGGTCTGCACTGCCAACCTTTTGGTTAGCAGCTGAGCGCTTAACCATTGTGCAATCAGGGCTCTTAACAGAACTTAACCCTAAAAATGACCCCCCTTTTGCCCTTCCTTCTTTCCCCGATAATCACTAATAAACTATAACCCGTTACCTGTTGCTGTCGAATTGATTCTATCTCATAGTGACCCTACAGGACAGAGCAGAATTGCCCCAGAGAGTTTCCAAGGCTATAAATTTTTATGGAAGCAGACTGTCACATCTTTCTCCAGCAGAACAGCTGGTGGGTTTGAACCATCAACCTTTTGGTTAGCAGCCAAGCACTTAACCACGGCACTACCAGGGCTCCAATAAGCTATGGTCTCTATATATTTGACTATTTCAATATAATGGGATGATATAATATTTGTCCTTTTGTGACTGACTTATTTCACTCAAGCATGTTTGCGACGTTCATCTATGCTGTACCATGTATTAGAACATTTAATGGATTTCTGAATCCTCGATGTAGGTTAATACACCTGCAGAAAACCTTTTACTGCTTGACATTGGCTTTGCCCCACTGAGGAATGGAGACATGGAGAGGAAAAGAGCAAGAGAGAACAACAAGAACCTTTGACAGACTCAGCTTTCTTTTAAAATAAGGTGGCTAACATGGAATATGCTATATTTAAACACATTAAAACACCTCCCTAAGATAAACAGACTTCTTTACCAAATTTTGAGTTTTCCCACTCTTTCCCCTCCAATGGTATCATTAATCTTTGCTCTCCTTCAGATCTCATGGTAACCTCACTTTATTGTTCCCTAGTGTAACAATGGAAACCCTGGTGGCGTAGTAGTTAAGTGCTACAGCTGCTAACCAAAAAGTGGGCAGTTTGAAACCGCCAGGCACCTCTTGGAAACTCTACAGGGCAGTTCTACTCTGTCCTACCGGGTTGCTATGACTTGGAATTGACTCAACAGCAATGAGTTTGGTTTTTTGGTTTTTAGTGTAATAGTGGACAATGAATAAGAAAGACCCCAGAAGAACTGAAGCTGTAGAAAGCATGCTTTTGGCATCTAACAACAATGACAGTGCAATAGTGCTGAGCATTTCTCCTTGAAGTAGAGAAAATACATTTTCTCCAGTGTTTTAATATTAAAGTAGAGAGAATGTATTTCCTCATTTGTTTTAGTATAGCTGTATAAGCTGTGATTAATCTCTAGTCTTTAGAAAATGGTGCAGGGTCTGAAGATATGGCTGAGTAGTCTGTTCCACTCTTAACATAACAAACACCCTAATAACTTGCAACATGTTTTCTCCTATTTACAACGGGTGATTGAGAACTTGACATAACTAATGCCGTAATGATGCTTTAAGTAATCTCTAAAAACATTTTTTTATTGTACCACCTGCACCTGTCTCTTCCAAAGGGGTGCAGAGCTTTCTCAGCCCCTGTGGCCTTGGTCTCTCTTCTCTTCTTGTTCTCTTGAAGAATGAACTTCAGCCTATAAGACGGCAGCTAGAAAAGATGCCTGACATTTTTAATCTGCAACTTTCTTTCTTGCTCCCTGTCTCAGCCAGAGTGGACTTGGCAGGACAGTTCCACTAGCCAAGAGATTCTTCTGTGAGTTTTTTTTTCAGCCTGTTACAAACATACTGATTAGAGTCCAGATGTCTGACATACATATCTTTAGTTTAACAGTTTCTTGTAGTTGTTTTGTGATGTATAAGACCATCTGTGGGCTATGTGGTTAAAAACATTAGGTAACCCTAACCTCCCCTATAACCCTTCTGCTAGTTCTTTAAAATTAGACAGAATTTGGGAGAAATTTAACCCCCTCGGTCTCTTGAATACCGGTATTCAATAAAGCCCTCTTACTGCTTACCTCCTCCTGTCTCAGTACTGGCTTTGTGGCAGGTGGCTCGAACCTGTGATTTGCGGTAACATCCTTTTCTTAAAGAACCTTGTTTTAAGATGACCATGATAGAAATCCATAAAAAATGGATTCGGGGCTAAAACTGAATAATAATTGAGTGGTCTTCGGTAATTTAGCTGACACTTACACATGTTGTTGTTAGGTGCCGTAGAGTTGGGTCCGACCATAGCGACCCTATGTACAACAAAATGATACACTGCCCAGTCCTGCACCAACCTCACAATCGTTGCTATGTTTGAGGCCATCGCTGCAGTCACTGTGTCAGTCCATCTCATTGAGGATGTTCCTCTCGTTTGCTGACCCTCTACCAAGCATGATGTCCTTCTCCAGGGACTGGAACCTACTGATAACAAGTCCAAAGTACCTGAGATGAAGTCTTGCCATCCTTGCAACCAAGGAGCATTTGTTCTTCTGGCAGTCCATGCTATATTCAATGTTTTTCACCAATTAATTCTTCTTCAGTCTTCCTTTTTCATTGTCCAGCTTTCTCATGCACATGAGGTGATTGAAAATACCATGGCTTGGGCCAGGGGCACCTTAGTCTTCAAAGTGACATCTTTGCTTTTTAACACTTTAAAGAGGTCTTTACTTACACATACTTATGCACATATTCTCAAAGAGCAGCTGCTCTTGACTTCATAACTATGAGAACTGTATATAAATCTATTTCATAGGTTTTTAGCTGAGTGCCTCTGAGACAAGCCTAACTTGCTCTTCCTGTCCCTCTAATTTATTGTACTATAAGAATTTCAAATAAAGAATGAAACTAAAAAAACCGACTCTGAATATCTGGCTGTATCTGGTTCCTAGGATGTCTACTATTGCCGTATCCGGCCCTTCAAAATCTAGACTTAATTGTTATTCATGGCTCTGTCTTGTCTGATCCCCACCCATCATGGCTTTAGATACAGGTACTCAACATTCTGGACTCAGCACCAGGCAGCCCTGGGAGCAGTCTCAACTGGAAGAGCCTTGAATCTCTTCTTAATAGCTTATGCCCAATGCCCAAGTGTCAACTCATAGCTTCATTTGGGCAGGCAAACTTCTGACCTTGTCATGGACTGCTTGCCTCTCTTGGTAAGCCACCTGTACTACTGCCCCTTGAAGAGTAGGGTCTGGCATTGCTTATGTCACCCCTCCTCACTGACTGGGACCTCACTTCCTCCTGACATATATTCCTTGTTGAAGCATGCCCATGTGCACTTCTAAGCATCACCTGTTCTCCTGTTTATAAGAACACTCCATTACCTCAGTGGAGGCCCCACACCAATGCTTGCCTAGGCCACTTCCTAGTACCCACTGCTGAGCCCTTCAGAGCCTGTCCTGCATGGCAGTTGGACGTCTTCCCTTTCCTGTCCCACCCAGGCAGATGCATTTGCCCTTCCCTACCTGGGACTATCCTGCTGAAACTGAGCAGACATAGGAAGTCCCACCCCGGTGCATGACAAAATCTTTGCCCAAAATCTTAAGGGGAAGAAAAGCATGCTTTCTACAAAGTTATTCTGAATTACCAAACAGTTGAACCTGGATGCTGGAAGGGACCTCAGAGATAATATAGCACAGTAGTTACTAGACTTACAGCTTTCCCAAACCAGTAAAATTCCCAAAAGAGGGAGTTTGGTGGGGGAGGAAGAGCTGATAGAGGGTTGTCTACCACGTGCTGCTCTCATCATGTCCTAAGAAAGATTATCTTAATGTCAAAAATATAGGAAAGATATAGCTTCATAATTTTAAAGCTGCATAGATTTAGCTTTATGAACAACTTCATTATCTTCCTTTCTTCCACTTCCCCCCTATCTACCACAGACTAAGGAAAATTCTGCCATAAGCTCCAACTGGCATTTGGGAATGACAGAGTAAGGTCAACCCTCTTGTTGGGACAGGAAAGTAGTATCTGGACAGGATTCAATGACTCCCCCAAGATTACAAAGTAAGTGACAGACTGGGCTGTACTGATTCTCAGTTCAGTGTCCTTCCTACTAGATTTGTTAAAGTAAGCTTCTGTTAATATGAAATGATTTCTCTGTTGATTTTAATATTTAGGAAAATTTGATTTACCCTCAAATAAACATCATTCACCACTAGCAATTGTGAAGAAGCATATGCATGATGGCTCATCAGAAGGAACCAAAAACATCAGATAACAGAGGTAGTGTTAGTTCAGAAGTAACATTTCTATATGGTGCTTCCTTAAAAAGCTAGAAATAAAAATACCATACAATCCTGCGATTTCATTCCTAGGAATATACCCTAGAGAAATAAGGGGCGTCACATGAATAGATATATGCATGCCCATGTTCACTGCAGCACTATTCCCAACAGCAAAAAATGGGAACAACTTAAATGCCCATCAACAGATGAATGGACCAACAAATTATGGTACATACACACAATGGGATATGATGCAATGATAAAGAATAATTATGAATCCACAAAACATCTCACAGCATGGATAAATCTGGAGGACATCATGCTGAGTGAAATAAGTCAGTCACGAAAGGACAAACTTCATATGAGACCACTATTGTAAGAACTTAAGAAAAGGTTTACACACAGAAAAAGCATTCTTTGATGGTTATAATGAGGAGAAGGGAGGAGGAGGGGGAAACCACTAACTAGATAGTAGACAAGTTTCAACTTTGGTGAAGGGGAAGGATAACATGCAATATAGGGGAAGTCAGCACAACTGGACCAAAGCAAAAGCATAGAAGCATAGACACATCCAAACACTTTGAGGGACCAAGTTGCTGGGGCTGGAGCTGGGGCCTGGGGATCATAGTCTTGAGGAACATCTAGATCAACTGGCATAACAAAGTTTATAAAGAAAATGTTCTACATTCCACCTTGGTGAGTAGCATCTAGGGTCTTAAAACCCTGCAAGAGGCCATCTAAGATACATCTGTTGGTCCCATTCCACCAGGAGCAAAGGAGAATGAAGAAAACCAAAGACACAAGGAAAATACCAGCCCAAAGGACTAAAGGACCACATGAACCAGAGACTCCACCAGCCTGAGGCCAGAAGAACTAGATGGTGCCTGGCTACCACCAATGACCACCCTGACAGGGAACACAGCAGACAGTCCCGGACAGAGGAGGAGAAAATTGTAGAACAGAATTCAAACTCACGTAAAAAGACCAGACTTACTGGTCTGACAGAGATTGGAGGAATCCCTGAAACAATGGCCCCCCGACGCTCTGCTAACCCAGAACTGAAACCATTCCTCAAGCCCACTTTTCAGACAAAGATTAGACAGGCCTATAAAACAAAAACAACATGAAGAACATGCTTCTTAGTTCAATCAAATATATGAGACCAAATGGGCAGCTCCTGTCCAAAAGCAGGATGAGAAGGCAGGGAGGGACAGAAACTGGGTGAATGGACACAGGGAACCCAGAGTAGAAAGGGGAGCATGCTGTCACATGGTGGGGATTGCAACCAATGTCACAAAACAACATGTGTATAAATTTTTGAAGGAGGAATTAACTTGAGCTGTAAACTTTCACCTAAAACACAATAAAATAATTAACGTTTCTCATTTTTCACCAAGAAATAAGGACTGCCATATTGTTTCAATAGAGATCCTTGAAGCATTAAAATTTTTATTTCAAATTGACAGATATGATTTGAAGATCTTTTCCAAAATTAAAAATGAAAGTGTCTCATTTTTCAAACTTTTCACATCTCATGTGCCCCTAAGCTTATACAATACAAACAGTATCTCTTTCTCAGCATAAAGCAATTTTAAAGTTTTTCTCTCTTCCTTCAACTACATGTTATTTAATTTATCCTTCCGAAAGATAAATTGTCAGTTATTCTTGATAAATTCTACCCCACAATATTGTCAACATTTATTCTTGTCTATTCTTTTCCTTTTCCACTTGTTCCCATCTCCTTAAAGTTGCTTACGAATTCTCTCTTTGGCACTGAAGTGAATAAATCACCCTTAATCTGAATGAATCTGGATGAATATCCGATCACATTCTATGACTCTGACAGCTTTCATCAATTATTTCTGCTTCACCAATTCTAAGAAATTTTAGTCCTTTGAGTCATTCTAGTGTGTTTTTTATAAAACATACACAAAAAAAGTAGCCATAAAATTGTATGCGTCTCTTGGGACAAGAATAAAAGTTAAAGATTTCTATGAAACAATAATTTAAGCCTAAACTCTCTTCACTACTCAAAAAGAATATCCACAAAACTGGCATTTGTTATCAGCAGAAAAGATTATTCTAGTTTCTTTTGGTGGTAAAACTCTGACCCTAAAGCCAGGTGGTGCTAAATAGATAGCCTATTTCTGTTTCTTTTATCCACAGATTTCAAAGTTCAAGTGAGAGGAAGGTGGTATTTTGGGCCTTTTCTGGGTAAGGATGGATGGAGAATAGAAGCCAGAGGTTTAAGTGGCTTGTTCATTGTTAGGCAGAAAGGTTGAGGATGAAAGAACACTATTGGTTTGACTGATTTGGGGCTTTTCTTATAAAATGGCCAAATCAGTCCCCTGGGACTGATGGAGACTCACCCATACTTCAGTGAGGGTGAACATGGCTTCTGTGGTGTTCAGACATAAGCACCACAGTCCAAGACTTGGCTCCATAATAACTTAAAACACACATTTAATGAGTAGGCAGACCACCTTCCTCCAAAGAGTTACCAACAGAGCTTTTTGCACCATTTTTCTATCATTCACTAATGTTATTGAGACAACATAGAATTTCTGCATGATGACCTGTATCTTCAGGAATGTCACTATGTACAAGCTTCACTCCAAGCACCTGGGTACTAAACCAAACCAAACCTGTTGCCCTCAAGTTGACTCTGACTCATAGCGACCCCACGGGACAGAGTAGAATGCCTCATAAGGTTTCCAAGCAGAGGCTGGTGGATTTGAA
Organism: Loxodonta africana; assembly: GCF_030014295.1. Lineage (NCBI taxonomy): Eukaryota > Metazoa > Chordata > Mammalia > Proboscidea > Elephantidae > Loxodonta > Loxodonta africana. The sequence goes on along the minus strand of NC_087345.1, from coordinate 108,755,317 downwards.
CATTCAACCTTCCGGTTAGCAGCCTGAGCTCTTAACCACTGTGCCACCAGGAAAATAGCCTGGAACGTGTTTGTCATTATGAAAGTCTATCTGAGAAGTTTATTAAATGCAACCGGCATTATCTGATACCTTTCAAGGGATACCTGCAGTGTCTGTAGAATTCTCTGTGGCACTGGGGAAGACTTGCCCAACTATCTACCATTCTACACTGAGATGGGGCGGGGGGTTGGGGGTGAGGTTGGTCACTTCTAGGTTAAAAGAACACATCCTTTCTTTTTCTTTTTCTGAGAACGCCCACGCACCTACTTTTTTAAAAAAGAAAACTGTACATATTTGCAAAACGAAGTCAACAGAAATGTAATAAAGCCACAACACAGAAGTTTCCTCACACAGTCTTGAATTTCTGACTCAGCCAGGACCACCTCAGCGACACAATTTTAAGCAACGATGGAATCCAGTGCCATAAGGAAAATAGCTCCCTTGTAGTTTCTAGTTACAATGACGATTGTGAAGGAATACTGGGATTCATTAGAGGTACAATGTCCCACCCCATTCAAATAATCCTAGGCTTCTTCCCACCCAGCTTCTTAAAATCTGAGTTAAACTATCCAATGTGGTCAGATCTGTGGCCCTGGCTGAGTGATCTGACTTGCCATCATCCCTCCCTTCCCTGCTCACGTGGCTCTGCTCACGTGGCTCTGCTCACGTGGCTCTGGCATCTGCTGAGACTACGGCTCTGGAGGGAAAGCAGCCTGGGACCAGTCATGAAGTGGATACTAGTCCACGAGTTACTGGGCAGCAAAGAGAGATCTGGGAAAATGTGGACTTCGGTCAATGCTGCAATCTGTAAATGCAGGAACTTGGGGAGAAAAAAGGACAGCCATCTTTTTAATGAAGACTTGTTTCCTGAAACTAATTTTGGATGCATCTTCAAGTCTGCCAAGTATAGCAAAATCCAAGTGGGTTGTAAGGGGCAGCAGGAGTTTGTTGTTAGTAATCCTGAAGCTTTCTTCCTATCTGTAACTTTATTTTCCTCCTAAGGGGAGAAGGGGAAGGGACACTATTTTGTCTATTTTAGAGAGAATGTAAGAGAGTCAGAGAAAGGACTATTTAGGATTTGGCAGCAACTGAGGAGACAGAACTGGTATGATCCTGTGGAGGTCTGGAGGACACATCTATCCTGACTTTAAATAAATCAACCCACAGGGTTGATAACAATACTATGGGCTTTGATAATGTTTACCTAAGGATCTCTTCCAGAAGAATTAAATTTTTAGCATCTGTTTAAAATTCCAGCCATTTATTTTGCCTTTCTTCCCTCACAAACTATTGTCCTGGATCTGGACTAGAAAACAGTTTGCTGCACTTACAATTCTTCTTCACCCAGGATCCAGACTCCTTAACATTTAGATCAGGATTCCCCAAAACAGCAAGCTTGGCAACCCCTGGGGTACTTTACTGGATTTACATTTTCTCTCTCTCTCTTTTTTTTTGTTGTTGTTGAGAAGAAAACTAAGATTTTACTATCAGAGCAGCAATATAGTCTGGAAGGTGAGAGATCTATCAGTAGACAAGGATCCTGAGTCCAGCACTGCCACCTACTATGTGTGTCACCTTAGGCAAGTTACTTAACCTCTCAGAGCTGGGTTTTTTTTTTTTGCAAATTAGGAATAATAGTATCAGCTATCATAAGAGCTGATGTCAACAGTAATAACAGTTAATATTTACTGGCTATGTATGATGCAAAACATTTTTTAAGTTTTTAAAATTATCCCATTTTCTACAGATGAGGAAACTGGCTTAGAAGCATTGTGGCTTGTGTTTAAGCCAGAATTTGAACCCAGGTCCTCTGATATCCAGGGCATGCTTATACCACCACATACAGTGTGAGTTAATCAATATAACGTATATAAAATGCATAGCATAGTGCTTGACATATAGTAAAGGCTAAGTAAAAGTTTTGCTACAATTACTGTTAAAATAGCATTAATAAATATAATACTATTTTAAAGGATATTAAAAAACCAGTTGCCCACAATAGCCAAAAGATGGAAGCAACCTAAGTGCTCATCAACAGATGAAAGGATAAGCAAAATGTGGTATAAACACACAATGGAATACGATGCAGCCATAAAGAATGATGAGTTCCCAAAACATCTTTGGACACGGACGGACCTATGGGACATTATGCTGAGCGAAATAGGTCACTCGCAAAAGCACAAATATTGTATGATCTTACTTTTACAAAATGACAAGAACAGACATACATACAAATACTAACACTCACTGATGGTTACCAGAAGTGGGTGGGGAGAGGGGGGATTCATTCTCTACACAACAGTTACTTTTTACTTACAGTAATGGAAACTTACTTCCAGTATTGAATGTGGGAGAACTGGGCACAGCTTAACCAAGATAACTCATGCCACTTTGTTGCACGTGGGCACACACACACACACACACACGCACGCACATGCACGCACACACATACACAATATGTTTAGGTAAGTGCTAAACCCTGGTGGCATTGTGGTTAAGTGTTACGGCTGCTAACCAAGAGGTTGGCAGTTCAAATCCACCAGGGAATCCTTGGAAACTATATGGGGCAGTTCTATTCCACCCTATAGGGTCACTATGAGTCAGAATGGATTCGACAGCAGTGGGTGGGTATATGTATTTTTACAACAAAAACCAAAATACATATGTGTGTGTTTATATGTTATACATATAGGTGTGCATAAATATATATGCATATATAGTTTATATGTATACGTGTGTATATATATACACACACACACATATATCTGTATATAAAACAAATAAGGGTCACAGAAACTGATACTTCTTAGACATAACCAATCACCTCATGGGACTAGTTTTCTTGGTTTGAAGACTTAGGGTCATAGTCTGATGGGACATCTCAGTCAATTGGGCCTAATACACTTCCAAAAAGTTAGGTTCTACATCCTAGTCTGGTAAGCAGTGTCTAGGGTCTTATAAGCTTGTGAATGGACATCGGAGATACCACTACTGGTCTCTACTCATCTAGAACAAAAGAGAAAAAAGGAAACCCGAGATTCTGAGAAGGAATCAGTCTACAGGACTCATTGTCTATATGAACCATGACCTCCTCTACCTGAGACCAGAAGAACTAGACGGTGACTGGTTACCACTACTGAACGTTCTGATCAGGACCACAAAAGAGGAATCCTGATAGAAAGGGAGAAAAATAAGGAACAGAATTTCACATTTTTTAAAAATCCAGACTATTACCTGGAGATATTCTTGAAGCCTTGAACTGAAACAATTCTTTTAAGTCACCTTTTAGCTAAACAGGAGGGTAGCTCTTAAAGTAATGAATATCACCCTTGAGTGCTGCACTCTTTTAAAAAACCATCTATATGAGACTAAATGGTCAACTAAAAATTTAAAGTATGTAGATGAGAAGATTGGGGGACTGTGAGACTAGGTTAAGGAGAACTGAACTGCTTGAGTGGAAGTGAGAATGTCGTTACAACGTGAAGAATATGACCAGCATCACTGAACAATATGTGTAGAAATTGTTGAATAGGAACTTCTTTTGCTGCGTTCACTTACACTGAAAATACATTAAAATATTGTTCAAAAAAAAAAAGTTGCCAACTACTTGATTCTGGCTCATGGCAACGTCATGTGTGTCAGAGTAGAACTGTGCTCCATAGTGTTTTCAACCGCTGATTTTTGAGAAGTAAAGTGCCAGGTCTTTCTTCCAAGGTGCCTTTGGTAAGCTTGAACTGTTAACCTTTTAGTTAGTAGTTGAGCACATTAACCATTTTGCACCACCCACAGAGTTTTTCTTTTTTTTAAAATTTTATTGAGTTTTTGGTGAAAGCTTACATAGCAATTTAGATTCCCAGCACACAATTTCCATATAAATTGTTCAGTGGCATTAGTTACATTTATTACAATGTGTCAACTTTCTCTTTAATTGTGCTCTGCTTTTTCCACTTCTAGTACTCTAGTTCCCTGCCCCCTTATCTTCTCATCTTTGCTTTTGTGTAATTGTTGACCTTTTGGTCTCATACTGATGGTTACGTAGAGCACCAATCTTACAGGTAATACATCTTATTTTGTGTATTACTCTGTTATTTTGCTAAAAGCTGATCTCAAAAGATAGGCTCGGTTCTAGGTTTAAAGAGCGTATCAGGGTGATAGTCTCAGGGAGTCCTCTGTTTTCTATTGTTTCAGTTAGTTTGACTTTATTTCATAAGGCTTTGAGTTCTGCACTACATTTTCTTCCATTCTACCCTAGTGGTACGGTGGCTAAGAACTCAGGATGCTAACCAAAAGGTCAGCAGTTCAAATCCACCAGCCACTCCTTGGAATACCTATGGGGCAGTTCTACTTTGTCCTATAAGGTCACTATGAGTCTGAATCAGCTCAGTGGCACACAACAACATACACTTTTATCTGTTCTCACCTATGTACACACCTGTACTTATCTGTATACCAATACGCCTATACCTTTCCATATGTGCTCAAATGCTTGTTTTTACTTTGGTTGTGCTGTGCTCACTACATCCACATTTGGTGCCACTTTCCCATCACCAAAAATAGAGAAAGACAGGTAGGTCGGTAGATGGGTAGGTAGGTAGGTAGATAGATCAAACAAGTCTCTATGATCTAAAACGTACTATATGCTTCCTCACCTCTTTCCTTTCTCTGGTAGTCACCAAAGAACATTGGTCTCTCTATGCTTGTCTTCTTATAAAAGAGGGCTCATACAAAATTTGTTCTTATATCTTTGACTGGTTTCACTTAGCATTATGCCCTCCAGGTTCATCCACCTTATGACATGTTTTGTGGACTCATCATTGTTCTTTATGGTTGCATAATATTTCATTGTACGTATGTACCACAATTTGCTTATCCATTCATCCACTGATGGCACTTCAGTTGTTTCCATTTATCCGCTACTGTGAATAAACATAGGTGTGCATATGTCTGTTTGTGTCATTGTTTTTAGGTCTCTATAATATATACCTAGGACTGGGATTGCTGGATCATAAAAAACAAAAACAAAGCAAGAAAAAAAACCCATTGCCATCAGGTTGATTATGACTTAAAGCAACCCTATAGGACAGAGTAGAAGTGTCCCATAGGGTTTCCAAGGAGCAGCTGGTGGATTCAAACTGCCAACCTCTTGGTTAGTAGTCAAGCTTTTAACCACTGTGTTACCAGGGCTCCCTTGCTGGATCACAGGGTAGTTCTATTTCTGTTTTTTTTTGAGAAAGCACTATACCATTTTCCACAGTGGTTGTACCATTTTGCAGCCCCACCAACAGTGGATAAAGGTTTCAGTCTTCCCACATTCTTACCAACATTTGTTATCTTTTTGTTTGTTTGTTTGTTTTAAATCAGTGACATTTTAGCCAGGGTAAGATGGTATCTCACTGTAGTTTCGATTTGTATCACTCTAGTGGCTAATCATCATGAACATTTTTTTCACACGTTTGTTGGATCCTTGGATGTCCTCTTTGGTGAAGGTTCTGTTAGTGTCCTTTGCCCATTTTGTGATTGGGTTGTTTGTCTTTTTGTTGTTGAGTTGTTGCAATTTTCTATAGATTTCAGAGATTAGACCCTTATAGAATGTCATTTCTGAAGACTTTTTCCCAGCCTGTAGGTTGTACAGTTTCTCTTTTAATAAAGTCTTTTGATGACCTTAAGTTTTCAATTTTTATGAGGACCCATCTATCTATTCTGTCTTCTATTCACGCATTTGTTATGTTTGTTATCCTATTTTTATAAAGATTAGGTCCCATAGTTTTCTCACAGGAATTTTATGGTTTTAGGTTTAACATTTAGGTCTTTGATCCGCTTTGAGTTAGTTTTTGTGTATGGCATGAGGTATGGGTCCTGTTTCATTTTTCTGCAGATAGATATCCAGTTTTGCCAGTACCATTTATTAAAGAGATTGTTTCTGCCCTACTGAATGGGCTTTGACTCCTTGTCAAAAAAAAAAAAAAAAAAATCAGTTATCCATAGATAAAAAAAAATGGCTGGGTTTAATTCTGAGTTCTCAATTCCACTCCACTGGTCTATGTGTCTATTGTTGAATTAATACCAGACTGTTTTGATTACAGTGGCTATATAGTATGTTTTCATGTCGGGCAGTGTGAGGCCTCCTGCTGTGCTATTTTTCTTCAATATTGCTTTAGCTACTCGGGACTTCTTTTCTTTCCATATGAAGTTAACCATTAGGTTTTCTGTTTCAGCAAAGAATGCTCTTAGGATTTAAATTGAAATTGCGTCTACAGATCACTTTAGGTAGAATTAACATTTTCACTATATTAAGTCTTCCAATTCTTGAACACAGGATATCCTTCCATTTTTTTTGTAGGTCTCTTTTTCAGTCTCTTGTAGTAGTATTTTATAATCTTCATTGTATAAGTCTTTTATGTCCCTAGTTTGGTTAATTCCTAAGTATTTTACTGATTTGGGGCCTATTTTTTTTTTGTAGATGATATTGTTTTACCGATTTCTTTTTTGGACTACCCTTTGTTAATGTAGAGTAACCCAGCTGAGTTTTGTGTGTTGATCTTGTACTCTGCAACACTGCTAAATTCTACCATTAGTTCCAGCAGTTTTCTTGTGAAATATTTAGTGTCTTCTATATACAAGAGTTTTACTTCTCCTTTCCAAATTTGTATACCTTTTGTTTCTCTTTCTTGTCTTACTGTTCTGGCCAGGACTTCTAGTACTATGGTATATAAGAATGGCGATAATGGGCATCCTTATCTCATTCCTATTCTCAGAGCAAAGGCTCTCAGTCTTTCTCCACTAAGTATAATGTTGGCTGTTGGTTTTGTATATATGCCCTTAGTTATGCTGAGAAATGTCCCTTCTTTTCCTATTTTGCTGAGTTTTTATCAGGAAAGGTATTGAATTTTATCAAATGCCTTTTCTACATTGATTGATACAATCATGTGGTTCTTTTACTTTGTTTTATTTATGTGGTGGATTACACTGAATAATTTTCTAATGTTGAACCACCCTTGTAACCCTGGTATGAATCACCCTTGACCATGATGTATGATTGTTTTTGATATGTTGCTGAAGTCTGTTGGCTAGAATTTGGTTGAAAATTTTTGCATCTATGTTCATAAGCGATATTGGTAATTTTTTTTTTTTTTTTTGCCTGGTTTAGGCATCAGGGTTATCCTGGCTCCACAGAAATAGTTTGGTAGTGTTCCTTCCTCTTCTGCATTTTTGAAGAAATTAAGTAGGATTGGTGTCAACTCTTCTCCGGATGTGTGGTAGAATTCTCCAGTGTAGCCATCTGGTCCTGTGCTTTTTGTTGGCAATTTTTTAAATGACATCTTCACCCTCTTCTTCTGTAATGGGTCTTTTTAAACTTTCTACCTCTGTTTGTCTTAGTTTGGATAGGTAGCATGTTACTAGGAATTTGCCCATTTCATTTAGGTTTTCAAATTTGTTAGATGGAGTACAACTTTTTGTAGTAATCAGTTAAAATCTTTATCTCTGCTGGATTGGTTGTAACGTCACCAATTTCATTTCTTAATTTGGTTATTTGCCTCTTCTTTTTTTTGGTCAGTCTAGTGAGTGGTTTGTCTCTTTTATTGATCAGTTCAAAGAACCAACTTCTGGTTTTGTTGACTGTTTCTGTTTTTTTTTTCTGGCAGCTTTTGGCTTCTTTTGCTCTTCCTTTTCTGTTTGTTCAAGTTGTTGGTTTAAGTTAATGATTTTGGATCTTTCTTCCTTAATGTAGGCACTTAATGTTATGAACTTGCCTCTGTGTACTGCTTTTACTGTGTCCCAAAGGTTTTGATATGTTGTGTTTTCATATTTGTTTGATTCTAGGAATTTTTTAATTTCACTTTCATTTCTTTTATGACCCAATAGTTTTTTAATAGTGTACTATTTAGTTTCTATGTATTTATTTATTTTTTCTCTATTTTTCCAGTTTTTTATTTCTAGCTTCATACCATCATGGTCAGAGGATGCTTTGTATGATTTCAGTTTTTTGAAATTTGTTGAGACTTGTTTTGTGTCCTAGCACATGGTCTATTCTTGAAAATTATCCACATGCATTGAAGAAGAATGTATCTTGTTGAGACTGATGCAGGTGGAGGGTTCTGTATATGTCCATTAGGTCCAACTGGCTTATGGTTTTATTTAAATTCTCAATGTTCTCAGTGATCGTCTCTTCAGATGTTCAACCTAGAACTGAAAGTAGTGTGCTGAAGTCTCCTCATATCATTGTGGTGTTGTCTATTTCTCCTTTCATATTATCAGTATTTGTTTAATGTATTTTGGTGCCTTGCTGTTAGTGCAAATATATTTATAATGTTAGTCTTCTTACTGGATCTACCCTTTTACTATTATGTGATGTCATTTTTATCTCTTACAATAGATTTTGATTTAAAGTCTATTTTATCTGATATCAGTATGACCACCCCTGTTCTTTTTTGTTTACTATTTGCATGGAATCTTCTACTCCATCATTTTATTTTTAGTCTTTTTGGGTCTTTATGTCTAAGGTTTGTTTCTTGTAGAAAGCCAAAGGATAATTGTTTTCAATCCATCCTGCCACTCTCTGCTTTTTGCATGGGATGTTTAGATAATTTACATTTAAGGTGATTACTAAAAACGAAGTGTCTACTTCACTCATTTTGGGTTTTTTTGTTGTTGTTGAGTGTTTTATATCATCTTCATTTTTCTAATTCTGATTTTTCTTTGTATTCGGCTGCTTTCTTGTGATGAGCCTTTTTGCTTTCTTTTTCTTTCTTCTGAAATTTTTTTCTTGGTGATTTCTTAGTGGTTACCACAAATACTATATTACACAACTTACAATTTCAACAATGCTTAACATATGAATCACAGTTAACATACAACTTATTCCTGATATTTTCCTCCTTCCCCATTTCTGCTGGTATGTCTCCATTAACATCAATACACAACCTATGTTCTATAAGTTTACTTTGTGCTTATTTCTTACAAACTTCATGTTGTATTGTTTGCGCGATTTAATTACTAAGTTTATACACTGAAAATATATACGTGGTCCTTATGATTTCCTGTGTTATTGCATTTTTTGGAGATCTTTTTTTTTTTTCCCTTGTGTACAGATATGAGTATTTATTTAATTCTCTTATCTTTCCCTTTGGATTACTGCCTTGAGTAATACTTGCAAAGCTGGTCTGGTAGCAGCAAATTCCCAGAGCTTCTGTTTGTTTAGGAATGTCTTAATTTCCCCCCATTTTTGAATGACAACTTTGCTGGGTAAAGAATTATTGGTTGGCAATTGTTTTCATTCAGTATTTTATATATGTCCCTCCATTGTCTTTTGGCCTCTAGAGTTTCTGGGGAGAAATCCACATCAATTTTTATGAAAGACCCTTGGTATGTTATATCGTGTTTCTTGCTGCTTTCAGAATCCTCCCCTTGTCTTTGGTTTTCAAGAATTAGGACATGGTGTGGAACTGATCTTTTTGTGTCTCTTCTGATTGGGGTTCATGTAGTTTCTTGTATTTGCAGGCTTAGTTCTCTGTTCAGGTCTGGGAAATTTTCTCTGATTATCTCTCGGAAAATTGTTTCTACATCTTCATTATTGTCATGGTGCTTCGGGATTCCAATAATCCTAATGTTAGATTTCTTAATGGAATTCCATATTTGCTTTTGGGTGTTTTTGTTTTTCTTTGTTCTTTTCTCTTGTTTCTCTTGAGACTTGGTAATTTCAGTTATTTTGTCTTCTAGTTCATTTCTTCTATCTTCTGTCTGACTGCTGTTAAGTGTTTCTCTTACTTTTTCTAATTCAGTTACTTTGTTCTTCAGTTCCACTAGTTCTCTCTCTCTCTTTTCTTGATGTTTTCAATTTTCTTGTTCAGCCTCTCCTTTTGTTCCTCCATTTGTTTCCTGATCTCTGCTAGTTTGTTTTCTGTGTGCTTTTTGCTTTCTTTAGACATACTTAGCACCACAATCTGAAAATTACCAATTCTTCGCATTCGTTTGGCCTCCATAGGAGAAATTTCCTCTTCTTCATGTTTTGCTTTTGATTGATCCTTTTTCTCATGTTATTTTGTGTGTTTTACTATTTTTTGTTGTTGTTGAGCCTGTACTATTTTGCTATCTTTTCTTTTTTATTGAAATTTTGTATACTGGTTATTGTGGAAAAATGTTCTGATTTGTTGGCCCGGTGGTGTAGTGGCTAAGTGCTTGGCTGTCAACCGAAAGGTCAGGGCCTGCTCCCACCAGCTGCTCTGCGTGATAAAGATGTGGCAGCCTGCCTCCACAAAGACTGATAGCCCTAGGAACTCCATGGGGCAGCTCCACTCCCCCTCACTGGGTCTCTACCAATAAGAATTAATCCAGTGGTGGTGGGCTTGGTATCTTCTCCTGAGAATAACTAGAGAGCACTCTTATCCTTAGGTTGCTTTCAGTGCTAATTTAGGAATCCTGAATGCTTGATCTCTGGAATTCCATACACATGCACAGGAGGGAAGGAGAAGGTTTAGCTGGTCATAGACACTCACATAAGCAGTGGGGTTTGACTCTCCTGTGGCAAAGGAGAGCGGCTGTCTATGTCTTTCTTTCATGGGTGCCCATGCACAGGCTCTCCCATGGTGTCCCACCATGGGCAGAGAGCCAGCCGTTTCTCTTTGTGGTGCCCATCAGTCTGAAGTATTCCCTTCATGCTGCTGCCCTTGCCGTTCCTCCTGGTCCTACTGCCCATCCATCTCTGGTCTCCGTGTGATTCAATAGCACTCTCTCACAGCGCCATGGTCTTCTGTCACCCCCTCTCAACTGTGCGGCGTGTGAACTATCGTGGCCAATTTGCACCACCTTGAAAAATCGGACTATAGTATCCTTAGATTTGCTCCCTCTTTCTGTGTTCCGTTTATGGAGTGTTGCTTAACCTCACCCTAAAATGGCCATTATGAGTGAGAGCTCACAATGTTAGCAGATAGGTTCTCCCAGTTTCTGTGTTGTCCCTAGTCCTCCTCTCCCCCGATTTTGGATTCACCCTGACTCTCCAACACCTCCACTGCCATCCAGAGTTCTGAAATCTCAGTCTGTGCTTGGTTTTATTCATTGTTCAGGGATTAGTTGCTGAAGGTAGTAAACAGGAATGTCTGCTCACTTTGCCATTTTGCTCTGTCCCTTCCAGGGATCTTAAAATATATTAAAAAACCAAAACCCATTGCCATCGAGCTGATTCCAACTCATAATGACCCTACAGGACAGAGAAAGACTGCATTATAGGGTTTTCATGGCTGTAAATCTTTACAGAAGCAGACTAGAACATCTTTCTACCACTGACAGGCTGGTGGGTTCAAACTGCTGACCTTTCGATTAGCAGCTGAGTGTTTAACCACTGTGCCATCAGGGTTCCTTTAAACAATGTGAGCGTGTGATAAATGTGTAAGTAGAGTGAAAGATGCCATTTTGTTTGTCAGCAGCTAACAAAATTGAAGAGCAGACACTGAGGCTAATTTGTTTTTGTAGTCTCAGATTCTAGTGTACCATGTCTAGCAAAGATGCTCTATGAATATATGTTGAATGAAGAATATAGATTCCACTTAGCATTGACAATACTACAGAGAAAATCTAACTCAAGATACTTGGACCTGATCTAAAGTAAAAACAGATCTAGAACAGAGACTAATGCCCCATTTTGCCTAAAAAAAAAAAAAAATTTTTTATAACATAGACATATTCTTTGTTACTAGCAAGGCCTCATAAGACTGCTATCTTAAGACAATACACACTACAAAGAATTAGTGTTGTATTTTTGTCCTTATCGAATAGTATTTTTCAAGCAATAGCTTGTTTCCCAAATTGTACTAAGGACACATAAAGCAAATTAAGGGTTGCCCTTCCCTTAATATGGAAACCCTGGGGGTGTAGTGGTTAAGTGCTACGGCTGCTAACCAAGAGGTCGGCAGTTTGAATCCGCCAGGCGCCCCTTGGAATCTCTATGGGGCAGTTCTACTGTCTTATAGGGTTGCTATGAGTTGGAATTGACTCAACACCAGTGGGTTTGGTTTTTTTAGTTTTTCCCTTAATCTAAAAAAAAAAAAAAAAAGTTACATTGAGTCAATTCTGACTCACAGCAACCCTACAGTGTAGAGGTTAAGTGCTACAGCTTCTACCCAAAAGGTCAGCAGTTCGAATTCACCAGGTGCACCTTGGAAACTCTATGGGGCAGCTCTACTCTGTCCTACAGGGTTGTTATGAACTAGAATTGACTCAATGGCAATGGATTTTGCTTTTTTCCCTTAATCAAATTAAAACAAGACACTGCAAAGTTTCAAGAAAGGTGTTAAGTACCTGCGGTTTGGAGAGAATCAAGTATTATGAAAATCATTTCTAATTACATTATTAAAAAAAATTTCTACCTTTATCATGAATTAAAAATGATTTCTTTATGATATTTTGGTTTGTGATACTGCCTTTAGAAAAGCTCATTCATATATATACATATATATAAAAAAAAATTTTTTTTTATATGCATAAAACTATGTACTTTAGGGACTGTTCATTAAATTCCTTATTTTTAAAAATAAGAAAACCTAGGTGCCAAGAACCTTTGTGTCTTTCTCAAGGTCACATAACTCATACATGACAGAATCAAGACTGTCTTCTGATTCAAGGCCATTTCAAGGCATCTGAACAGAAACATGCCCTTGGAATGACAATGACATTTGGATAAGACGAGAACGAACAAGCTTCAGCACATTCAAATATTCAGAGCTAAGTGGCATTACGTCATCGCACAAATCTGAATGCTCTTCATAATTTTTCAACCATTTTTTTCTCAAGGATAAGTGTTTTGGAGATTGTTCCCATTTTCAAATTAAAGATAAGACAAAGGAAAGGCAGAAAGGAAGGAAGCAATGCAAGAAGGCAGGCAGAAGACAGGAAGAGATTAATTATAATCATGCTACTTAACATAATTAATAATTTTATGCAAGTCAACAAATATTTCTAGAAAATTACTGTAATTACGTTTAATAAAAAGTAGATGTTTGCACAAAGACACTGCGTAAACAACTGCTGCTAAAATCCTGACTATACTAAAGTCAACGTTTCACACTGAACTGTAAAGCTTTCAACTAGAGTTAAACCATTGTAAACTTGATCTCACCCAACCTTGTGTGTGGTTGTTTTTAAAACTGAGGTAATGAAAACCTTAGCTCCACAAGGATCTAATTGTCACATACACAAGGATTGTTTCTCTGAAACTATAAATGTTGGTGACACAGGGCGGGTCTCGTTAAGGAGAAAATCATGTGCAATAATTACCTAGGCATGTAAAGGACTCTCTCGGCCACCACAAAACCCACCCTGAAGAAGAGATTGCTGGCTGGAATGAACGGGAAAACCAGGAACAACAAGCCCACTAAAACTTCCTTGTGCTCCAGTCTCTGAAACACATAATAGTGAAGGACAAATTAATTTCTGTTTCATTGTAGCTCAGGCAGCATTTCACCATCTCTCTCATTTCCAAGTTTTCATGGAAGGAATGAATAAATTAGACCAATGTAAACCTTTTGATCAGTATGCTGAAGTTAATAGAGAGAGCCCCAGGCTAAAACCCCTGGCACATCAGAACATTCATATGTACCTCTGATACACATGTGCCACCCAGAAACATCTGATATTTGCACAATATAATTAAGACCGTCACACTTTGTTCGAGGCCAGCCCTGCAGTATCCCTGCTTCTTGGCTCTGGCCCCTTTCAGAATCCCTGTACCCCCAAGCACCTAGTTTCCAGGGAGCAATCAAGTGGACTCAATCACTCACACTAAGGCTTCAAGGACAATTTAATTATTGTCCTCTGAGAAATGCTGTTGCTAGTTGCTACTGAGTTGATTCTGACTCAAGGTGACCACCTGTGTGCACAGTAGAACTGTTCCACAGGGAATCAAAACAAAACAAACCCACTGCCGTTGAGTTGATTCCGACTCATAGTGACCCTACAGGACAGGGTAGAACTGTCTCCTAGGTGTTCCAAGGAGGGGCTGGTGGATTTAATCTGCCAATCTTTTGGCTAGCAGTGAAACTCTTAACCACTACACTACCAGGCTGGACTGCATTTTTTTAGAAAAAGGCAACCAGGAGAAGCAAACCTTTGTATAAAGGGAATTAAATGCTAATGGTAAAGTTCTGGGCACCAATGAGGGAGAATTTAAGCCAGAGCTTCTTGGTCCCTCTCAAATAAAGCCAGCAAGGAAGAAACTATGTATCCCATGAAAATATCTGGAATTAAAAACCATTATAATAATTCATTAAATTGATGAAGCACTATTCTATGATACTGTATCTTAATCGAAAAAGATTTTTCTATCACACAATAGAAAAACTGTGTGTTTATCACTAATAACATGTAATGGACACTGTAAAGAAGGAGTTTGTATTTCCATGTCAGTATACAGTATAGATGCATTTGAAGAGAGGCTTATTTAGAACAGATCTTAATGTATAAAATGGTTTTATTTTTAAGATAAATTTAACAAGAAAATCAAATAGAGCTTTCCATATTATAATTTTTTAATGTCTCCTACGAACATTTAAAATAATTTTTTTATTATTATTAATAGCTGTAAAAAAATAAAATAATTTCAAAAATAAGACTACCTAATACAAACTACAAATACTTTAAAAATACACAGCAAAGGATTTTAAACATCTTAGGATCTTTTCACCTATGTTTTATTAAAATCTTTGTTTTACGGTCTACAATATAATAAAAACCAAAACCCACTGCCGTTGAGTCGACGGTTAAGAGCTTGGCTGCTAACCAAAAGGTGGGCAGTTCAAATCCAACAGCCACTCCTTGACAACCTTATGGACCAGTTCCACTCTGTCCTGTAGCGTCACTATGATACAACATAACGGAGTAATAAAGTTTCTGAGAGCAATTCTGCATGAACAGATGTGCTTCAGACTGCTTCCCTGAAATAACTAATGGTTCTGTAAGTAATAACTTCATTTTTTACCTAAAGAAACCATACACTTTGCATTAACAGATGAAAAAGAAACAGCTTGCATAACAAGCCTTCAAGGCAAATGGATACAATAATGTTATTTCTGTGACCGACTAAAATTGAATAAAGCCAAAAAAGGAACAAGTTCATTTTACTTAAAAGCTACATGCTACCTTTGTAATTTAGATTATAGTTTGAGTTAAAAAGTATCTTTCAGCTCAAGAACTTAAAACACTTAAGTAAAAAAAAAAAATTAATAAGTACCTTGTAAGAATCCTGTGACATCAAGAACAAGTATTTCTTGCTAAAATGGAAAATAAATCCCAGAGAGCATAAGAGCCCTGTTGAGTGTTACACATTAACTCTGAACCTATTGTTGAGTAGCAGGTTGATGTTCTCTTCTAGAGATGCACTTTTATTTTTGAGAGAGTTGAACAGTTCTTTTGATTCTTCTCAAAAGTTGAAATACTTCTTACAAAGTATTCATATGTCTTCCCAAGGAACTAAAGAAATTTAAACTAAAAGAATTTAATACGCCCTATTTATTAATCCTATATAAAGCTGGCTGCAGGTGTAAAAAGAACTCAGACCAAGCCACTATCCATATCTTGATAGTATTATATCCAGTGAGCTGTCTCTTTGCCCCTTATCGAGGCTATTAAAGAATAGCTCTCCATCAGGGATCTGAAATGGGCATCAACTACACACCCCCAAGAGCCTACAGTCCTGTCTGACCAAAGGCCACATTCCTTACTATGATAGACTTTTACATACTTTTCTCAACACAACCTCAGCTGCTTAAACTGCTACTCAGATGGAAAAACCAAACCCATTGCCTTCGAGTTGATTCTGACTTATAGCAACCCTGAAGGACAGGGTATAACTGTCCCACAGGGCTTCCAAGGAGCACTTGGTGGATTCAAACTGCCGACCTTTTGGTTAGCAGCCAAGCTCCTAACCACTGCTCCACCAGGGCTCCACTCTGATGGAAAGAACCTTCATTTTGAGGTGGGTGTCAGGTGACAGCAGAGGCCGACCCCCCTTGCTTCCTACTCCAGGGTCAAGTTCAGGAGTGCCTGAGAGGGCAGGATCCCTGAGCACTCACTGCTGCTGGGGACTTGAAGATAGGGGTGTCTCCCCAGAAGATGGATGTGCCAATTTAAAAATCACAACACCATGGGTCCATTGGGTTCCTCCACCAAATTCTCCAGGCTCGACAAAAGAAGCATAGTGTTTATTCCTTCAGGGTAATCTCCCAGTTAAAATGATAATCTTATCTACGTGTAAACTATGTTCAACATCTGTCTTCCCCACTAGACTGTAAGCTCCACCAGGGCAGGGAGCTTCTCAGTTGTGTTCACTCGTGTATAACTCATACTCAGACTGGAGTGTAATAGAATAAATTAATAAATGTGCCAGGCAAGATAAAACACTATGTGGGAGAAGGTGTTCGGGGGGCGGTACACAGGGCTTCAGGGTGAAGGTGACAATCTAGATTTGAAAAAAAATGCTTACAAGACAGAAGTAGAGTGTATAGGGTAGAGGGGGTCACAGTGAGAGTCATTCCAGACAGAAGGTACAGAATGTACAAGACAGGGTACAGATAGACAAGTGGGCAGGAGACAGATCATGAGGTCTTGTGTGCCCTGCTGTGGAGTTCACCTTCACCTACAGGCAAGGTCCCACACACAAGAAAGAAAAGCCCTGATCAGGAGTCAAGGGTCCCAAAGTCAAGTCCTCACTCTGCTGTTAGAACCTATTAGTGACCGTGGGCAGGCTTATTAGCCCTGCTGCCTTCAAGTGCCTCATATGTAAAAGAAGACAAGGGCAGCTCAGTGCTCAGTACGGCTGGGTCATTACAAACATTTCCAAGCTCTGAAAGGCCATGTTACTGAAGTCATGAGCTGTAAGCTTACAGGCCACCAGAAGGGCTGATTCTATGAGGTGTTTTCTTTGTTTTTAAAATATTCACTTGAAGACTGGCACAGTGTCCAAGCTCAAGGAAGTTTTACTATTTTATTTTGAGAAAAATAATATTCACGCCTAATTCTCTATCTTCAATTAAATTGTTCTTAATAACCCTTTCCCTCTCTCCTTTCAGTCAAAAGAGATTTAAAATATTCGAGAACACGTTTCCTTAAAGTGAAGCTGATCTGTTGAGCAGAAAGTTGTAAAGAAAAGATATGTCATGGACATGGCTGAATTTCCTAGAATAAGACTGGGAGGTAACCCAATTTTGGATCCTGCGGATCACAGATGTGATAAAATTGGCTAAATAATACATTCAGATGCAACTCAAATAAATAAGGGAAAAAAGAGGAAATCTGTGGCATTTTCCAAAGTATACACAGTCCATTCAATTGTAGGGAAACAGGCCAATGGAAACGTTTCTACTAGGCAGGGAAGAAACATGAGTTAAAAAACAAAACAAAAAAAAACCTTACAATATAGCCATTAACAATACATATCATCTCTCTGATTCACTGGGTGACATCAGACAAATTAATTACATCTCTGAACTTTAACTTGATGATCAGTTACGAGGGAAAAGGTATTGTTACCTATGTCTCTGTAGGAAAAATGGTGTGACAGATTCCCTATGATAGGTATTAGGTTTGATTTTTCTTTTCTGAGTTAAAAGGACACAGAAAAGTACCCCCTGGGCTGCAATGAGATAAAAATCATCTCTTAACACCGCTGTCAAGGTGCTCAGAGAACTGCTTGTCCACCAGTGGTACAGTCACGCACCTGGCCAAACAGTTAAGGGAAGAACAGTGGCTTTTCTCAGAACTGTAAATTACTTCAGAAGAAATCCAAGTGTAGTCTGGTACCTTCTGGTTTATCCCTTTCTCTTCTTACATCAGTTTACCTTTCCAAGCACAGGTCAAAGACAGGGACACACACACACACACACACACACACACACAAACACACACCTGTACACTATGGCCAGCAGTGTGGGATGAGTGTGCATGTGCCCCACACAATGCAGACAACACCCACTACAGGCTGTTCTCCTTCCAGAGAGGCAGAGAATAGACCTCATTATGGTAATTATAATCATCATCACTATTATATGTTTTCTCACTCAATACAGGTTTCAGATAAATGTACGTGTGTTTAGGGCGTGAGAGTGTTCTCATTATTCCACACATTGCTCAGTTATATTTCAATCCTTTTGATTTATTTGGCAGCACCAGGCTCTAGCTGTCTGCGCGCAATTTATCAATCTTAGGGAAAGCTGATGACAGAAAGGTTCCTCCCTTCCGCCTGGGGATTAAGGCATTTGCCAAGCTGACAACTGGCATGGCTGACTGTCAACATATTAAGATCTTCCTTGCAGTATCTGTTTATGCGTCTACTTCCTCCATTAGGCACTGAATTCCTTGATGGGAGTCATCATGTTATAGTCAAATATTTTATTTAGATACTTGGCACATACATAACAGGCATTGAAAAATACATACGTTGCAAGAGCAAAGATATATGTACATATACAGCCTGACTCACTGATCTTTACTTTTGCATTTACTTTACTACACACACACACACAGAGTAAGAACTGCATGGGGGCAGTGTCTGACCTCCTGTAACTTCACAAAAGGAAAGGCAAATCAAGATCAACAGCCCAAGGCTGAGTTCTATAAGGTGGAGGTCAGACATGTCTCCTCTCTCTGCCATCTTTACTAATTCTGACATCAACCGTCCCTCACACAGCACTCTCTACTTCTCTGTTGGATTCAGTAATTCGTTGCAATGGCCGCACAGGACACACAGGTAATACCCACGATTATGAGATTTATTAGGAAAGTAACAGGTTACAATTCAGGCTCAGGAACACTCGAGGATACGGCTCTTCCAACGGCCTCTTTCCGGCTGTGTTCGCAGGCATGCCTCTCCCTGGCACTAGGCCTCTATCCAAAGGTGCTCAGCTTTCTCTCTCTGCAGGCGGCAAAGCCCATCATGCCATCACCTGGTGCCAGGTCTCTGCTGCCACTTCTCACCATCTTCAGGGTTACAGCTTGCTCTCTGTCTCCTGGATGCTGGGGCTTCTCAGTACAGGGATCCGGGTCCAAAAGACATGCTGGGTCCTGGCTGTTATTCTTTGGTGGTAGTGGGTCCTTTCTCTCTCCTGCCTCTGGGATGGCTCACCTCAAGCCCAGCAGGATGGCAAAACTGACTCATCCCCTTGGTGGGCCACAATTACCCTATCAAATAGTCCTGCCCAATCACTTGGGTGGGAGTTACAAGACCATGGCTAGAAAGGCCACACAAAAGTGATCTATGGCACCACACACACACATTGTTGCTGTTGTATACTATCAAGTTGATTTTGACTCATAGCGACCCCACATGACTTAGTAGAACTGCCCCGTAGGGTTTTCTAAGCTGTGATCTTTACAGGTACAAATCACCAGGTCTTTCTCTCACGAAGTTGCTGCTAAGTTTGATATAGTGACCTTTCATTAAAAAAAAAAAAATTTTTTTTTTCATTTAGAAGCTGGGTGCCTGACCATTGCACCATCAGAGGTATATGTGTGTGTGCGTGTATGTATGCATACATAATTATGTATGTATGTATATATGTGTGTGTATCTATCTGTGATGGTTAAGATTGTGTGTCAACTTGGCTGGGCCATGATTCTCAGTGTTCATATGTGATCACCCCCATGATAGGGTCTGCTCTGAGTAGCCAATCAGTTGACATGGAGTTTCCTTGGGTGCGTAGCCTACATCTGAATATACCTGGACATTCTGGCTTTTGCCTGTGCTGGATTCTACAGCTGCCTCCTCTTCATCTGACCTCTGGTTCTTGGGACTTGGGCTAGCAGCTTACCTGCTGATCTTGGAATTCATTGATCTTTACAGCCTGTGAGAAAGAGCCCTACTCTCCGACCTGCCAATCTTGGGTTCACCAGCCCCTGCAGCTACGTGAATCAGGAGAAGCCTTGAGGTCTTGCCTGCCAATCTTGGGATTCGTCAATCTTCACAGCATGTGAACAAGAGCCCTGCTCTCTGACCTGCCAATCTTGGGTTAGCTAGACCCTGTGGCTACATGAATCAGGAGAAGCCTCTATCCAGATCCACAGACATGGGACTTTCCAGCCTCTACAATTGTGTGAGCTCTTTCCTTGATATAAATCTGTATATATATTTATACACTTTACTGGTTCAGCTTCTCTGGAGAACCCAGCCTAAGACTCTATCTATCAATCCATCTACCAATCCATCTATCAATCCATCTATCCATCTATCTATCTATTACTGGGATTCTCAAGCACTTTCATAAACATCTCAGGGTCCTCCCACTAAGTAAATCCTTACTTTTTCTAACTCTCTGAAACACAATGTTATGGGTTGATTTGTGTCCCCCACAAAGGTATGGTGAAGTCAGTTAAAAGCTGATTCTAAGCACCTTATTTACAGCTGCCACACATCTTGGTAATTATAAACTCAACTAGGGCCCTGATTTAGGCCCAAATGATCCCAATGCCACACTGCAAGAAGCTTGAGGACAATCCTCCCATGACATGAGCACAGTTCACATCTCACATGCACACATGGAAAGGTGGAACTTGTTATTTTTTTCCCCAGTCTGAAATCAACAGGATAAGCCGAGCTGGGACAGAAAATGGCTCACGTTCAGGATCTCAACAGCACAGCTGCCAACCCACACTCTACTTGGCTCAAGCTGGTGATATCATTTCCTTGCTTTCATGAGCTCTAAAATTTACTCAGAAATGCATGGAGAGAAAAAATTATAAAAGGAAAATGAATGAAGAAATTATACCCCCTCAGAGACAAAAGTAGACTTGTACACTGTGGTTTCTCCCAGCCAATTTAAACACTGCTTTCCCCATGCCAAACTCTCTGTGCCAAGAGGCACCGCCAGATACCTTTTTTTTTATACCGCCAGATACACTAATGAACAGAGTGCTGAAGGCAGATTAAAATCAGAGGATTCTTAAACTGACATTTTAGATTTCTGGTCTTTGGTTCTAGACTTAATTGTTTTGTTTTTTTTCCTGCATTGATTTTTTTTTTTTTTGGTGTGATTTGTTTTTAATCAACCAGTCTTAACCTCTTTGCATACACTACCTCATGAGATTAAAAATTCTTATCTCACAAAAGCGAATGATTGCTTTTCAGGGTTAAATGAGGTTTGATTTTGAAGCTCTCAGATTGCTTCGCCCTAATTGAGAATAATCTAATTCATAACTTTGCTCAGAAATGGAAGCTGCATTTTGCTGAAGTGTGTTTTTAAATGTTCAAAGTGGAGGGAAAAAAAAAAGGCAAAAATCCTTTAAAAGATACTTTTGTAGAAGGGGCACGATTGGAAAATACCAGTTTAGTGCAAAAATTCCATTCGTCTTAAATTAAACATGCATGAATAAAGAGTTAAGAAAATTAAACAAGTCAAAAAACCATTGCTAGAGGAACCATTTCCTAATTAGTGTGAAACTACCACAAGATTTTCTAGCAACATGGGAAGACCAGAAACTATGGACTAGCTTCATCTTTGTTTGTGGTTCTGAACAAAAATGGAGAAGAAACTAAAAAGCTCTATATAAAAAAGATAGGATGGATGGATAGACAGAAGGGAGGGATTAGACAAGATATCTTCTAAGGCCCTGTTCAACCTAAATTGTGTGTGTGTTATGGGAGTAAGACAGGTCCAGGGGACAATAAAAGCCACCTAGTGAGCTGCCAAGTGGTAGAGGAGGAGGCACACACTAAATGCCAGACACTTGACGTACTCAGACTAAACGTTGTCTGGTCCTGTGCCATCTTCACGATCGTTGGTACGTTTGAGTTCACTGCTGCAGGTATTGTGTAGTACCTTCCAACCTAGGGAGCTCAACTTTTGGCACTACATCGGACAATATTCTGTTGTGATCCATAAGGTTTCATTGGCTAATTTTCGCAAGCAGAGCACCAGGCCTTTCTTTCTAGTCTGTCTTAGTCTAGAAGCTCTGATAAAACCTGCCCACCATGGGCAACACATAAACCACCACGTACAACAAGCTGACAGACTGGTGATGGGTAGTAATATTACAAGGCAGGTATAACTAACTGCGATGTTATAGATGAGAAAGTTGAGGCTCAGAGAGTTTCTCAGCTGATCTAATTAGAGAGAAGCCTGTCTTCTTTCCATAATCCAGGTGGCTTTGAAATTCAAAGCTAATCTGAAATGGGGGGAGAAATTTCAGTCTTCACTGCCTCCCTATTTTGTAGTAAAAACACACTCTGACAGATAAGACCCAGCAACTGCAGGCTGCCCAGTAAGATGTTGATGAGGCAATCTAGAAAATCTCAACCCCAAGGGTCTCTAACAGAGGGCACCACTGATTCACTTTCCCAGATAAATGCAGACCCAGGTATTCCACGATCTAGCCTATTGCAGAGATGCAATAGTGTATGTGGCAGAGAATATGTGTTCCTTATCAATTATTCTGTTTGAATGAATTTGTGAATGGTTTGAGATGGTCCCCCTACTCATTCTGACATCTAGCCTCTGGAAGAATGGACATGTACATGTCCAATCGCCATAGCATGGTGAAAAAAAAAAAAGGTACAATTTATTTAACTGATTTTAGTTACTGAATTTTAAGTCAAAGTCATACTTTAAGAGAAGGCTTGAGGGGAGGCTAATGATTATTTCTGACACAAGCACTCAAATTCTGTAATGAAATTGCCCTTCCTTAGGAAAGCAAGAGAACATACACATTCTAGTGTCCACAGGGGCACAATGAATAAGGGGACAACTCAGTAAGACAAAGGCATTCTAAAATTTAAATACACACATACTCTGTAACTTGTTATTGCTCAAAGCTTCTGTCTTTAATATTCAACTGTTTATCTAAAAAGTTTTGTCTGACTCTTTCAGGAGTGAAACATTGTGATGACAATTTAATCTTATAACATATTTGTTATAGTAAACTGGCATTTTCACTAAGGCCATAAAACGTTTGCTACAGCACACTAAATTTGCGTAACCACACTATAAATGAACTAAAGCATCAACCTTGTGATAATTAACCACACTATAAATGAATTCGGCAGTTTTGAGTTTTGTGTTAATTATCCTGTGCTATAAAAAAAAAAAAAAATTTTTTTTTTTATATATAACGTTCATTCATTCACTCATTGTATATTTACTAAGCACCTACTATGTGTCAGACACTGTCCTAGGCACCAGAGAGAAGTGAACAAACTAATCATTCTAGTGGGGCATCAAATGATAATTAACAAAATGCATATAATTGTTATATACAGAATAGACAATTAATGAGCAGGCAGTTATAAGTGCTTTGAAAAGAAGGAAAGCAGGGTAAGGCAATGGAGAATGGTAAGCACTAGTTTAGAAAGGGCGATCAGGGAAGGCTTCTCAGAGAAGGAGACAGTTGAGCAGAGACCTACATTAACTGAGGGCATAAACCATGCAAGTATCTGTGCAAAGCATTCCAGGCAGAGGGCAATAACAAGGTGAAAGGCCTGAAGCCTTTTGTTAAAGAAATAGTCTCTTGGCTGTTCTCTCCCATATCTGTAGAAAACAGAATCACCTCTGAGAGCTGATCCAAACTGTACATACATACGAACACTCACAGTTACGAAGTTACAATTTGGGGGAACTACAACAGGAGTAGTAGTGGCTTACAAGGCAGTAAGAGGCTGCTTGTAGGAGGGACAATGGGGGCTAAGATCAAGAGGAAGTGGGGAGGGGGCTGGCTTGGCAGTGGCTCGGTGTTTGCAGCTCCAGTTCTTAAGGCAGTTGGTGCTGAGGTATTCACTCAGGTGGGTAGAGCTGGAAAATCAAAACAGTGGTGCTGCTCTAAGAGATCCACCACCCATCAGTTTGTCCTACTGTGGTGGCTTGCATGTTGCTGTGATGCTAGAAGCTATGCCACTGGTATTCAAATATTAGCAGGGTCACTCATGGTGGACACGTTTCAGCAGAGCTTTTAGACTAAGATAGACTAGGAAGAAAGTCCTGGCGATAAAGTTCCAAAAATCAGCTAACGAAAACCCTATGAGATCACAGAATATCGACCAGGCTCACTTTGTATGCGTCATCAGGACGAGCCAAAAGTTGAGCTCCCTAGGTTGGAAGGTACTACACAATACAAGTTTGCTAACGTAGAGGGCCAACAATGGTAAGGAGAATCCTTAATGAGATGGATTATCAAACAGCCCCAACGATGGACTCAAACATACCAATAATCATGTAGATGGCACAGGACCGAGCAATGTTTTGTTCTGTTAGACACAAGGTCACCATAAATTGGAGCTGACTTGATGGCAACGACAACAACAACTCTAAGAGATATGTGTTCATGTGTGCTGGGAGGCTTAGGAGAAAGAAGGAGCCTTGGATGAGGCCTTGATTTCAGTGGAGGCTCTGTACCTGGGAGGCAATGGTGGACCAGACAGGGTGCCACGAGAACCAAGGAGAGAACAGATAAGCAAAAGCTCAATCCTGTGTCTGGAGTCTGTCCACAGTGAAGGGGAAAGAGACAGATGAAGACAGCTGCTTAGGGACCTAGGCTTTGCATCTTGCTCACTACATCTAAAACGAAGCGGGTGTACACCTGTAATGATGGGCCACAGAATCCTAGGTCTAGAACTGTAAAAAAGGTGACCCAGTGTGGGAAGATGGGGTAATTAGCCCACGTTTTCCCTCTATAACGATTCAGATAGGAACCCAGAAGGATTCAAACCTACAAGAGAAGTCATGAGTGAATCTAGCTTTGAGGAACTGGGGGGGGAACAGGCAGAGGATAAACCAGACGCCTAAGTTAATAAATTTGCTCCTTCTATCTTGACTACTCAGAAACCCTGATAGCGTAGTGGTTAAGAGCTATGGCTCCTAATCAAATGGTCAGCAGTTCGAATCCACCAGGCGCTCTTTGGAAACCATATGGGGCAGCTGTACTCGGTCCTATAGGGTCACTATGAGTCGGAATCGACCCGATGGCAATGAGTTTGGTTTGGTTTGGTATTTTTGGTATCTTGACTATTGCTCAAGTATTTATGTTAAGGAGATACCTCTCTGCCAAACCCTTCTAAGGCAGCAAGCTATAGACTTGTTTTGATAAGAAAGAGATTAAGTGTTTTCTTTTTCACACAGCAAGTCACTCGCTAAAAGTCATGACTCAGCTACCCACTTGGAGTTGTCACTTAGAACACAGTCCCTCTTTTCTGTAATCTAAGATCAATGAGGAGCCACAAAAATTGGACACAATTTCATTCTCTTAGCGGAGATTCAAGTATTTTAGAGCTCCATTTCCCAAAGACAGCAATTCACCATGCTTTATCAAACAAATCTGGAGAAAAATTCAAGGCCTATTTCAAGGCTGCAATATATGAAAGTAACAAGAAATTCAGTAAGCTTCTATCCAAACTAAAAAAAAAAAAAGTGAGAGGTTTAATTGCAGAATAAAACTTCTGGGAGAGCTACTTTTTCTTTTTTTTTTTCTGACTAAAACCAAAAAAAACCAAACCCAGTGCTGTGGAGTTTTTCTGACTAGTAAGTGTATATACATAACAAAACATTTGACATTCCAACATTTTTTTTTTAACAATTTAGTAACATTAATTACGTTCATCATGTTGGGCAACCACTACCACTATATATTTCTAAATTTTTTCATCACCCTTAACAGAAGCTCATTGCTCCTTAAGCTAAGACTCCTCTGTCCTCCTCCCTCTGGTGGAAGAACTACTATTAATAGTGGATTTGATACCTGTTATCCATCAATGTACTCATCTAAACTGAAAATGTCACCTATAATCAAAATTGTTGTATCTCACTGGACAAGACCCGCTTTCCTACTTCTGAAATGTATGGTGATAAAAGTGTGATAGATGGCTTCGCTTCTCAAGAAGAGGTTAAAAGGCTCTTTCTATAAATAACTCACATGATTAAATAGTGCTCTTCCCTCACATTTAACTGTGCATTCATGCAGCCTATCTACTACAGCTTAAAAGGGAAAATTCAATGGACTAGTGAAATATACCAACTAATGGAAACAAATGTCTGATGTTTTAAAATGGTATCAAATAATTGTAATATTTCAATGTCAGACATTCAAACACCTATTTTCATTATTGAAAAACATGGACAATACATACATAAAAGGATAGTTTTCCACCAAATGGCAACAAACTAAATCTCTGAACCGCATATAAGAGAAAGGAAGCTTTATACGATTTATATGAAGCTTGATATAAAGATAAAAGTAAGAACTTGACCAAAATTAGGGGCCATTTTTTTTCTTGGAAACTTCTTACAGGGTAAAACACCAAAAAACCCACTACTGTCGAGTCGATTCCGACTCATAGCGACCCTATAGGACAGAGCAGAACTGCCCGATAGGAGTTTCCAAGGAGCACCTGGTGGATCTGAACTGCCAACCTCTTGGTTAGCAGCTGTAGTGCTTAACCACTACGCCACCAGGGTTTCCCTTACAAGGTAGTAGGAAAAAAAAAAAGTTTTAGACAGAAGAACGGCGATAGTGTTTCTCTGACAAATTGTGGCATCAAATTATTCTCAAGTGAAGATACCACCATAATGAGGACCAAATTCTCTAATAGAAGACTAGAGTTCACTTGCCAAAGTCATCCAAATCAAAAGGGATTGTGGTACACTGGAATGCAGAGAATTTTCAAGGTAATACTGGGGAGGCTAACATTCTTCCCAACTAATCACTTTTTAAGAGCAAATGTCAGACTGCTGGCTGCAAGCTGACTAAGCCAATTTGGCCATTTAAAATCACCAGGTCCTTTGTAAATACTGATGGCCTTTGGCAAACAGAGCCAGGTGGGATGTAAAAAGTGCAATTTTTTATTAACAGTCACACACTGGTTTATCAGGAAGCTCAGAGAAGTCCTTTCTTTGTCCTCCAGATCTCTTACAAGAACCTTCCACAAAAGGTCTCTCTGAGGAGAATGTAACAACATTCTGAGGCAGATACAGCTCACTTCCTACTCAGGTAAGGGACAGAGTACTCTGTGAAGTGTCTCCTTCTGAATCAATAAAGCTGGTGAAGATAAAATTTTTAACCTACTCCAGTAACAAGGAAAACCATCTGTGGAGAGATATAAGACACTTTGGTCTTACTTTGGAAACTGCCACTTAATGAACTGATGAATAAGCTATTTTGGTGATACTCACTTCCCTAAACTATAACATGTTATGAATGGCCTTGTAGTGCCCCTCATCTCATCATAAGTCTTAACAACAGTCACAGTCATTTTTGTAGCAAATCCGCAAATGCATTACTAATTACAGCCTCAATACAATGAAAAACCAGGTTTCATGAATCTGCTTCTAGGTTTAACTTTTACTTGTTTACTGCTTGGTAGCTACAACTTCAAAAGAAAAGGTTTCAAAGGAATCCTTTTCCAGTGCTATGATTCTCTTGTTGATGTATTTTTTTTTTTCTTGAAGTGTTAAGGTAAGCAGGAAAACGTTTAAACATTGCTGGAGAACGAAGAATTAAGAAAATGCTTCAACAGTGCCTGTCAAAGTCCATTTATTCACTCACCTTCATGTGCCTAAGTCAATATTTTTCTCAAAGCATGTTACAGGAACACTGATTCTGCAAAAAGTCCCTAGAAAGGGGGCTTTTAAAAAATTCAAATAAATTTTAGAAATGCCATTTACCACATGTCGCTTTTGGAAACTTTCAAGGCTTAAAGTACAGGAAGGACTCTTTGAAGTTCTTTGGTAAAGAAATATGTTGAACTTTTTAAAACCCAGTGCTCCGAAATGCATTTAGCAACAGAATTTTTAGTTAGAGTAATGTTCCTTAGTGGACCATATGATACTGGAACGTATTTTGAGAAATGCTGGTATGAACTGCTCTATTAGAATAAAATTAGAAATGAAAGTGTCCACTTTCAGAGTTTCTATAACCTGTCCCAGAAAATCATCTCACTGTCTGACAAACAGAAAAATCTTCCTGGATCTCAGCTATATCCTCCATGCTACATTTTAAATACATTTTCTCCTGTTCTGTCCTGGGTAGAGATGAAGAATAGCTGATTGCCATTTTACATGTAAAAAATCACTATACATTTAGGGAACTTTATTAAGTCATCCATCTGCACAGTATTGGCTACAGGCAAAATAAGTGTGAGACCAGGAAGATTTCTTGGTAGATGAGAGATATGTTTAGATCATATCTGTGTTCAGAAAAATAATTCTCTCAGTAGTGTTGTTGTTAGCTGCCGTCGAGTCAGTTCCAACTCATGCCAACATACAACAGAACGAAACACTGCCCAGTCCTGCGCCATCCTCACAATCGCTGTTATGCTTGAGCTCATTGTTGCAGCCACTATGTCAATCCACCTCGTTGACGGTCTTCCTCTTTTCCGCTGACCCTGTACTTTGCCAAACATGATGTCCTTCTCCAGGGACCGATCCCTCCTGACAACATGTCCAAAGTATGTAAGACACAGTCTCACCATCCTTTCTTCTAAGGAGCATTCTGGTTGTACTTCTTCTAAGGCAGATTTGTTCATTCTTTTGGCAGCCCATGGTATATTCAATATTCTTCGCCAATACCACAATTCAAAGGCGTCAATTCTTCTTCCGTCTTCCTTATTCATTGCCCAGCTTTCACATGCATATGATGCGACTGAAAATACCATGGCTTGAGTCAGGTGCACCTCAGTCTTCAAGGTGACATCTTTGCTTTTCAACATGTTAAAGAGGTCCTTTGCAGCAGATTTACCCAATGCAATGCGTCTTTTGATTTCTTGATTGCTGCTTCCATGGATGTTGATTGTGGATCCAAGTAAAATGAAATCCTTGACAACTTCCATCTTTTCTCCGTTTATCACGATGTTGTTCATTGGTCCACCTGTAAGGATTTTTGTTTTGTTTATGTTGAGGTGCAATCCATACTGAAGGCTGTGGTCTTTGATCTTCATTAGTAAGTGCTTCAAGTCCTTTTCACTTTCAGCAAGCAAGGTTGTTTCATCTACATAAAGCAAGTTGTTAATAAGTCTTCCTCTAATCCTGATGCCCCGTTCTTCTTCATATAGTCCAGCTTCTCAGATTATTTGCTCAGCATATAGATTGAATAGGTATGGTGAAAGGACACAACCCTGACACACACCTTTCCTGACTTTAAACCAATCAGTATCCCCTTATTCTGTCTGAACCACTGCCTCTTGACCTCTGTACAGACATAAGTGCTGGATGAAATGGAAGTGTGAAAAAAGCTCCTGAATTCAACTATCAGGTTTTATTCTATCTTTATTCTCCATACTTGTAATATTGTTTGGGATTAGTGAGTGCTCAATTAATGCTGGATTAACAAAACATTTTGTCTCATTGTTTTCTATTAGATTTTCCTTTCCAAATGCATTACCTTACACATATATTTCCAAAAAATTTCTTCTGCTTGTCTCTAAATACTTTGCAAGCTTTGAAGATCATTTTCCATTTCTACCACATGGCTACATATACAGCTGCTAACTGTGACTGGTCATCCCCTCAGATCCTTGGCCTCTGCCTATGAGAGACACAAAAAGGACAAGGGGTAAGCAGACGTTTGAGACCACTACTGGACATTTCCCACCAACTCATTTATCTTGTTGAAACACTTCTGAAAACATTCCCATCCTCAGCAATGGTTCTCTTGGAAAATGTGGTCACTGATTATTCATTCATTAAACATATAATCTCTTTAGGCATTGTACTTACAGGCAACGACTTAAGGAATATAGCAATCAATCACTTCCACCTTTTTTGTATTTTCCAGACACTATTCTAGGTTTAGGATTCCTGGTGGCACAGTGGTTAAAGTGCTTGGCTGCCAACTGAAAGACTGGCAGTTTCAACCCATCAGCTATTCCATGTAGGAAGGATGTAGCAATCTGATTCCATAAAAATTTATAACCTTGGAAGCCTTATGGGGCAGCTCAATCCTGTCCAATAAGGTCACTGTGAGTTAGAAGTGATTCAGTGGCAGCAAGTTTTTTTTTTTTTTTTTTTTTTTTTTTTTTTTTGCTTATTCTAGAGTCTTTGGAATATATCAGTGAACAAAACAGACAAAAAAGGAAAAAAAAATCTCTGCTTTTCCTGGGGAATAGAACCTGGTGACGGGTATCTGGAGCACTTGATGGGCATATGATACCTTGAAATTCAAAACAAGATGGTCAGGGTAAGCTTCCTTGGGAAAGCGGCAATTAAGCAAAGACTTGATGGAGATAAAGTAATCAGCCATAAGGCAATCTGGGAGAACAGATTTCTTCCCAGGCAGAAGAGGAAAGGCCCTAAGGTAAGACTATGCTGCTGTGGTTCAAGGAACAGCACGGAGATCAGTGTGACTAATGCTGAGTGAGCAAGGTCCTGAGTAGCAGGAAATGAGGTCAGGGAAAGATTAAAACAGACAATGAGGAGACAGATGCGTTAGGACTTTGTAGGACCTTTTAGGCTATTATAGAGATTTTGACTTCTACCCTGAGAGAAATGAGGAACCACTGGAATAGTTTAAGTAAAAGAGGGACATGATCTTATGTTTTTTTTTTCTTATATTTATTTTCTTGGTGTTGTTGAGAATATACACAGAAAAATGGTCACCAATTCAACAGTTTCTATATGTACAATTTAGTGACACTGATTATATTCTTCGAATTGAACAACCATTCTCACGTTCCTTTTCTGAGTTGTTTCTTCCTCAGTAACACAAACTCACTGCACCCTAAGGTTCCTATCCAATCTTTCTAGTTGTTGTTGTCCCTTTGATCCCATATAGATAGTCCTTGAAAGAGCATAATGCTCAAGGCAGGCTTTTTTTTTTTTTAACTAGTTAAGCTACACTATTATTTGGTTTTAAGATGACTTCAGGGGATATTTTTGGTTTAAGGTCTAAAGATTGTATCAGGGCAATAGTTTCAGGGGTTCATCTATACTCCATGGCTCCAGAAAGTCTGGAGTCCAGGAGAATCTGAAATTCTGTTCTGCAATTCCCCCCTTTTGACCAGGATTCTTCTATGGAAACCTTGATCAAAATGTCCAGTAATGGTAGCCAGGCACTATCCAGTTCTTCTGGTCTCATGGCAAAGGAGGCCATTGTTCATGAAGGCAATTGGCTACATATTCCATATCCTCCTCCTATTCCTGATTCTCCTTCTTCTTCTGTTGCTCCAGGGAAACAGAGACCAATTGTTGCGCCTTGGATGCCCATTTGCAAGCTTTTAAGACCCCAAGCACTACACAACAAACTAGGAGGTAGAACAGAAGCACTAAACATACTATTAGGCCAATTAATTGGGATTTCCTATGAAACCATGACCCTAGACCTCCAAACTAAGGAGCCAAATCCCACAAGATCTTTGGTTATATATAAGAAGCCTGAACAGCTACTTTTTCTTTTTTTTTTTTCAGCCATTGTTGTAATTAATCTATCACACAGCTTTTGCAAATTCAACTTTTTACAGGTGTACAACTTATTTACAGCAATTACAATTGGCTACCCTTAATCAATGTGATTTTTCCATCACCGTTAGCCTCCTTTCCCCCTCCCTCTTGCCCCTGGTAACCACTAATAAACTTTGGTCTCTATACATTTGCCTTTTCTTGTCTTTTTATATAAGTGAGGTCATACTACATCTGTACTTTTGTGATCGGCTTATTTCACTCAGCATAATGTCTTCAAGCTTCATGCATACTGAAGCATGCATCAAGACTTCATTTCTCCTACTGGCTAAGCAGTATCCTATTGTATGTACGTACCACATTTTGTTTACCTATTCATCTGCTGATGGGCATTTAGGTTGTTTCTACCTTTCGGCTATTGTGAATAGTGCTGCAATGACCACTGGTATACAGGTCTCTACTTGAGTTTCTGCTTTCAAGTCTTCTGGGTGTGTACCTAGGAGTGGAATTGCTGGGACATACGGTAGTTCTGTTTTTATTTTTCTGAAGAACCACCACATTGTTTTTCACAATGACTGTACCATTTTGCATTCCCACCAGCAATGGATCCAAACAAACAAAAAAAAACCATTGCTGTCAAGTTGATTCTGACTCATAGTGATTAATTTCTTTACATCCTCACCAACATTTGTTATTTCGTTATTATTTTTTTTTTAATCTTAGCCATCCTACGGGAATGAAATGGTATCTCACTGTGGTTTTGGCATAGATCCTGTTTCATTTTTCTGCATGTGGAAATCCAATTTTCCCAGCACCGTTTATTAAAGAGGCTCTTCCTTTCCCACTGAATGGACTTAGCACTCCTGTCAAAAATCAGTTGACCATAGATGTGTGGGTTTATTTCTGGACTCTCAATTGTATTCCATTGGTCTATGTGTCTATTGTTGTACCAGTACCAAGATGGTTTCATTACTGTATCTGTATAGTATGTTTTTAAATCAGAAAGTGCGAGTCCTCCTACTTTGTTATTCTCTTTGGACATTGTTTTAGCTATTTGGGACCTCATGCCATTCCATATGAAGTTGAGGATTGGTATTTCTTTTCTTGTAAAGAAGACTGTTGGAATTTGATCAGGATAGCATTGAATATATAGAACGTTTTGGGTAGTTACTGACATCTTAATGATATTAAGTCTTCCAATCCATAAACATGGAACACCTTTCCATTTATTTAAGTCTTCTTCAATCTCTTTCAGCAGTGTTTTATAGTTTTCATTGTATAAATCTTTCACATTCCTGGTTAGATTTATTCCTAGGTATTTTATTCTCTTAGATGTTACTGTAAATGGGTTTGCTCCCTAATTTCCCTTTCAGATTTATCATTTCTGGTGTATAGAAACCTAACTGATTTTTGTTTGCTGATCCTGTATCCCGCACATTTACTAAATTTCTCTATTAGCTCTATATTCTTGAACTCTTTGGGATTTTCTATATATAGGCAGTCCCAGAATTACGAACGAGTTCCATTCCTAAATCTGTCTTTAAGTTGAATTTGTACATAAGTTGGAATAATTAAGTACAATTTGTACAATTCAGTTAGTCAAAACGCTTGTCTTAGTATGTAGTACACAGTGTACATTTCTATGCATAGAAAACATTAAAGAAACACTTCCAGATATACTAAGACATCTTTAACATAATAATACAATAATAATAATAATGTTTGGATGAGCATCACAAAGTTGCACCTGTTGGTTATTATGAACCACTATATGTACCTCAAATTTTTAATAAAACAGGCTTTATGCAGTTAGTTTGTAACTACATGCTGTATGTATGTCGGATGTTCGTAACCCTCAAACTGCCTGTATAGGATTATATCTTCCTTGAGTAGAGATAATTTACTTCTTCTTTTCCAGTCTGGATACCTTTTATTTCTTTTTTCTTGTCTTATTGCTCTGGCTAGGGCTTCTAATACAATATTGAATAGAAGTAATGAGAGCAGGCACCCTTGTCTTGTTTCTGATTTCAAGGAGAAAGTGCTCAGTCTTTCTCCATTAAATACAATGTTGGCTGGCTTTTCATATATGCCATGAATCATACTGAGGAATTTCCCTTCTCAAGAAAGTGTGTTAGATGTTATCAAATGCTTTTTCTCACTCACATTTTTAAAGAATAGTTGCAGTCACTGTGCTGAGAATAGACTAGGCCATTGACACAAAGGTAGAGAAGACTAGTCAGGTGGCTATTGTAATAATCCAGGAGAGATGATGGTGGCTTGGGCCAGGGTGAGAGCAGTGAAGGTGGTGAGAAGTGGTTAGAGTCTATATATATTTTGAAAGTATAATTGATAGGATTTATGGACTGGAGAGTAATGAGGGAACAAGAATAAGAAATTTAGCTTGGGCAATTAGTAATATGAACCGAGACGTAAAACAGTATTAGGGAAACAAACTGATGAAGTAAGTACATGAGTTAAATTTTGGACAGGTTAAGTTTAGGGCATCTGTGTGGAGATGTGCTTATATAGCACTTTTTTTCCTGAGAAGCCCTGCTGGTACGGTGGTTAAGGCTGCTTACCAAAATGTTGGTGGTTTGAATTCACCAGCCGCTCCTTGGAAACTCTATGGGGCAGTTCTACTCTGTCCTATAGGGTCACTATAAGTCAGATTTGACTCAATGGCAACAGGTTAAATTTTGATTTGGTTCCTTCCTGAACATCTCCAACTACCATATATGTTATTTCATTTATTCTTATTATATTTCAGATGAAAAATAAGATTGAAGACCTTAACAGTCATCAACTTTTTCATGTATAATAATACAGGTATTTAAACATTAAAGCTTCTACTACAAACTTGCTTTCTTTCTAATATTCTGTGCTACCTCTCTAGGCAAGGAGCCCTGGTGGCACAGTGGTGAAGCTCTTGGCTGCTAACCAAAAGATCAGCAGTTCTAGGCAAAGCATATAGAAAAATAGGAAATTTTAGGCTTTTTAGAGAGTAGGGAAGGAGTAATTCTCCCCAGGTTGTATTATCTCATTCACCATTTCATTACAGCCTCTTTTGAGATTGTACTTACAGAGAACCACTTGGAAAATCTGGCAATCAATCACTTCAGTCTTCTTTGTATTTCCCAACACAACAGGTAATTTTCAACGGGCTTTCAGTTTACAGGGATTTTTAGTTGCTTTTACTTCTGAATGTCCTAACTACACATTTCACTGTTTTCTCAGAACAAGTACAAAGGGTGTGCTCCTTTAAATAGAAACCTCATGTTCTGAATAGAAAAAGGAAGGGTAGAATGGAGTTACAAAGGTCTTTTGACCTTCGTAAGAGTTTAAAAAAAAATCATAAGTACCATAAGGCTAAGTGGTAATGAGCTGTTTTTATAAAAGCATGAATGATTAAGTTAAGAAAAATAACAAGTGTTAAAAATTGAGATTACCGCTCAAAAGATAGCAATTATTCTTCGTAAAAGCAAATAATAATACAGGCTATGAAATCTTGCTGAAAATCATAAAGTGCAGAAATCAAGAAAAGGAAGCAAAGCTGTGAGTAATGTCTGAAAAATCCTTTTTCCAGAACACAATTAACTAATTATTCCATTAATAAATTTAATGAGTCTTCCAACTAAGTTATAAACATCAGAGAGGAAGGTAAGTAGTTTTCTTATTAAATAGCATGGCTTGAGAAAATGAAGTTGCCCTGTGAAGGCAAAGAAGAAAAATGATTTAATGATGTAGAAAAACTCCTGCCAGGCCTAGATGAAAAGACAAGTAGAATATTCCAGGTACAATGGAACTGTATATTACACATTCCCTTAGGAAAAAGAACTTGCATGAGGAACTGATCCAACAAAAGATGACTAACTTCGCAGGTGATATATTAATAATTGACAAAAAGGAACCCCTTGGGAAGACTTTGCTCAAGGGTATCTGACTGTCAGATAAAAATTTGTACTTCTAGTGTCCATTTTGTTCCAGTCTCCATCATGGAAGGGAATGGAGAAATCCAAAAATGGAAGTAAGAGGTTTTAAGAACAACAACAATAAAAGAAAATGATTCTTTTATTAAATCCTGCCTATTTCTGCTCAACTTCGAACACCTTCAAAGGTATCTATAATAAATCTATAATTTGGAAGTTTTGGTGATAACCCTAATATTCATTTATAAATAAGTCAGTAATATTTGCCACTATTTTCTTTCTCTTAATACTTATTTAACTAACAGAGAATTTTTATGTTATGATTCTGCCCTTTTGTTATATTTGAACATAGCTACTTCCACAATATACGCAAGCATCAAAAATCTGAAAGTATGGTACTACCATGTGGTCTTAGGTCAAGAATTTAAACACACTTCCCTATTCCTCGAGGTGGGAACTAAAGGTGGGAGGTGGGGAGCAGGGTGAACTTTCAGTATCATTACACATACTTTTTGATCATATAAACCGTGACTGTATCTCCAAATAGAATCAAAACAGCAGTCAACTGGGTATAGTTTTTTAAGCCTGTTTATTTGTACCAAATGAAGACAGGAACCCTTCAATTTTATTTTATTATTTGTATATTAAAACATAATGCTTATTCCATCAAGTTTATAACGGCTCATTCTGCAATTTAAAAAGAGGTATTTCACAGTGATCTATGTGCCACAATAATAATTTAACTTATTATTTGGCGTAGCTAAATTCAAAGTAAGTTCCAGAACTCTAAAAGTATGTTCAATTCAACTGTACGGGTCTATGTTGGTCAAATGGTCTATCCCAGGAGTCAGCTAATTCATGCTCAATGGCAGAGTTAAATAGTTCTGACAAAGCCAGCAAAGTGTTGAATATTTTCTATCTGGTTCTTTTCAAAAAAAGTTTGCCAATGTCTTGTTAGCCTATTAAACTACATTAATTTCTATAAGCTGTTCCAAACCCTTTTTGGAATGAGGTAAGTATGTCAGTAAGAAAATAATCATCTTACAATAGTGGCCCTCATTCTAATCTCACCTTCTTGTTGAGACACGTGAAGGTTTTAATCAAAGAGAGATCTTATTCTAACAATCTCTGTCAGATGATGTTAGCTCTTTTGGTGAGTAAGTTGATGGAGAGATACAATATGGATGAGTACGAAGGTGCATCAAGAGCAAGGCTGAGAACAAGTATGAAAGCAGATCCCTCCCCAAGTGAGGAGGTGCATTAGCTCCACCCTTACCTCCGCCCCTCCATTTACACCAAGTGGCCACTAATGACAGTTCCATTGGTCAAGCTTGAAATTTACCCCCATGAAAACCTGAGAATTTGGCCTTTTCCCCATGTGTCAATCTATAGCCTATGCTTTATATTGGCTACAGCTGAATGATGGAGCATAGTCCAAGTGAATACATAGATTGGAACAAAAACGTTACTATTATTACTAATCCCTCAAAGCCCATATGGGGGGGGGGCGGGGAGCCCCTACAGCCTAATACCGCCCAAAAAACCAAACCCAGTGCCATCAAGTCGATTCCAACTCATAGCGACCCTATAGGACAGAGTAGAACTGCCCCGTAGTTTCCAAGGAGTGCCTAGCGGATTCAAACTGCCGACCCTTTGGTTAGCAGCCATAGCACTTAACCACTACGCCACCAGGGTTTCCCTATAGCCTAATATCCACCCTCAAAAGATATCTCATTGTTGAGGCCATTAGTAAGAATGTCAGTTATCTATAATCTCCCTCCTTTTCCCTCTGATATTCCATTTAAAAGTATAACACAAGGTTATAGAAGGTCTCGAGACACCTTGTAAGACATTTATAACCAAGTTACTTTCATATAATAAAAAACCAGTACCGAAATATAATTTAGTGCCATTTCCTCTGTTATGAAGGGAGGCCACATCAGAAGACACGTGCAATAAGGATCCATAAATAGAACCAAGAGTATTAACTCCCCTAAACAGTCCAAATTAGGCTGGCTACTGTCCTGATTTATGTCACTATTTATTGCAAGTCAACAGCCTAGTCTGACATAAAGTCTGTAAGAGTCATAAAGAAAAACCCGAGTGCATTTTCAGCCTATGGTCCTCCTGGGGTACAAAAATCCACTATTCATAGAAGAGAATGGAATAACTGACCTTTGGCTTAAATACCCTTTACCTCTGCTGTCCATAAATTCCAACAGAGTGATATCCCAATCACAAAGGGTAAAAGCAAATAAGTTCACTTGAAAATCCATTATTAAAAAGAATTCAATCCAACAAAGGATTTCTAAATTGTTCTCTATATGATGTAATAAAAGTTCAAATTCAGTCCTAGTGAATAAGGGATATGAGTAGGAGGAGGGGACAAAGGAGAGGCACAGAATAAGATAAATTCTACATTTGTATTTTCAAAGATGCCAACAGAATTCTTCTGGGATAAATAATAAACTACTTTGGAAAGTTTTAAATTTCTTATTCCATGAAAATAGCACAAACTAGAATTGATCTCTAAATTCATCCTGCAACTATTTCTAGAGACAGGAAACCCTTAGAGTCTGCATCCTAAATCTTCCATTCAATTCTGGACAAGATCTTGTCAAAAGGCAAAATCTACTTTTTGAGTTGTCTGCTCAAATGCCACCTTATCTGCAAGGCCAACCCTGGCCTTTTCACAGCACTTATGAACACCTGACATATGAAGATATATGTTAAGGGCTTGAGTATAAGATCCATGCAGACAAGGCCTTCGTTTTGTTCACTGCTCTAATCCCAGCAACTAGCAGGCACCCAATGGATATTAACAGAATGAAAGAGAAAGAACTAATGAGGCTGACAAGAGTAGATTCTCTCCTGCATGTCAGCTAAAGTGGATTCTGTATGACTGAGGATGATTGAGAGAAGAAACTGAAAGAAATATTTTCCATGATCCTCTGGACTCAGTGTATATGTTTGTTTATCCAACAAAAAGTCTTCCCCTGGTAATGTACTGTCCCACCTAAAAATTTAAGGACAGCTGTTTTTGTTTTATTGTTAGCAGCCATCGAATTGATTTTAACTCATGTTGACCCCATATATCAGAGTAGAACTGCTTCACAGGATTTTCTTTATCTTTTCCCATACATTTATTTTTAGTTATACTTTAGATGGTTTATAGAACTAGCTTCTCATTAAACAGTTAGTACACATGTTGTTTTGTGACATTGGCTGCAAACCCCACAACATGTCTACACTCTCCCCTTCTTGACCTTGGATTCCCGGTTACCAGCTTTCCTGTACCCTCCTGCCTTTTTGTCCTTGCCCCTGGGCTGATGTGCCCATTTAGTCTCGTTTTATTTTATGGACCTGTCTAATCTTTGGCTGAAGGGCGAATCTCAGGAGTGACTTCATTACTGAGATAAAAAGGTGTCCAAGGGCCATACTCTCGGGGTTTCTCCAGTCTCTGTCAGATCAGTTAAGTCTGTTTTTGTGTGTGTGTGTGTGAGTTAGAATTTAGTTCTACTTTTTTCTCTAGCTCTGTCTGGGACCCTCTGTCTTGATCCCTGTCAGAGCAGTCAGTGGCGGTAGCTGGGCACCATCGAGTTGTACTGGATTCAGTCTGGTGGAGGCCATAGTACTTGTGGTCTATTAGTCCTCTGGACTAATCTTTCCCTTATGTCTTTGGTTTTCTTCATTCTCCCTTGCTCCCAAAGGGGTGACACCAGTGGAGTATCTTAGATGGCTGTTCACAAGCTTTTAAGACCCCAAACGCTATTCACCAAAGTAGAATGTAGAACATTTTTTTTATACACTATGTTATGCCAGTTGAGCTAGATGTTCCCTGAGACCATGGTCCCCACAGCTCTCAGTCCAATAATTTGTTCCCTCAGGGAGTTTGGATTTGTTTATGCAGCTTCCATGACCTTGCCTTGTACAAGTTGTGCTGGCTTCCCCAGTAACGTGTACTGTCTTACCCTTCACCAAACATACCACTTATCTATTGTCTATTTAGTGTTTTTCCATTCTCACCCCTCCCCTCCTTCATAACCATCAAAGATTGCTTCTTTTTGTGTGTAAACCTTTTCATGGGTATTTAGAGTAGCTGTCTCATAAAATATTTGTCCTTTTGTGATTGACTTATTTGACTCAGCATAATGTCTTCCATATTCATCCATGTTGTGAGATGCTTCACAGATTCATCATTGTTCTTTATTGTTTCATAGTATTCCATTATGTGTATGTATCAGTTTGTTTACCCATTCATCTGTTGATGGGCACTTAGGTTGTTTACATCTTTTTGCTATTGTGAACAATGCTGCAATGAATATGAGTATGCATGTGCCTATTTGTGTGATGGCTCTTATTTCTCTAGGATATATTCCTAGGAGTGGGATTGCTGAGTCATACAGTATTTTTCTAGCTTTTTTAGGAAGTGCCATTTATCATTTTCTAAAATAGTTGTACCATTTTGCATTCCTGCCAGCATTGCATAAGAATTCCAATCTCCCTGCAGCCTCTCCAACATGTTATTTTCTGTTATCTTTTTTTTTTTATTATTCATGCCAGTAATGTTGGGGTGAGATGCTATCTTACTGTGGTTTTGATTTGTTTTTTTTAATGGCTAGCGGGAAACCCTGGTGGCGGAGTTGTTGAGAGCTACATCTGCTGACCAAAAGGTGGGCAGTTTGAATCCACCAGACACTCCTTGGAAACTCTGTGGGACAGTTCTACTCCGTGCTACAGGGTTGCTACGAGTCAGAATCGACTTGACAGCAATAGGTTTGGTTTTTTGGTTTAATGGCTAGTGATCAAGAGCATTTCCTCATTGTGTTAGTCACTTGAATGCCTTCTTTGGTGAAGTGTCTGTTCATATACTCAAAAATATGGAACATTTCATGAATTCCCACGTCATCCTTGGGCAGGGACCATGATAATCTCTATATCGTTCCAATTTTAGTGTATGTGCTGCCAAAGCGAGCGCTCCATAGGATTTTCAAGGCTTGACTCTTTGAGAAGCTTATCACCAGGCTGTCTCCCGAGACTTCTCCTGGTAGGTTCGAACCGCCAACCTTTCAGCTAGCAGTCGAGTGCTTAACCAGTTTAGCCACCTAGGGGCTCCTCCAAACCAAAACCAAACCTGTTGCCATGGGGTTGATTCTGACTTATAAGATTATAAAATCATTTTGACCTAACACTCACTGGTAAAGGACACATACCATTTGGAAACTATTCTAGGTGAATGGAGCTGTGCTCAGTTTGCTGACATTATTATACACACAAACTGGTGACACAGTGGTTAAAGCACTCAGCAGATTTACAATGAAACTGCGGTCAGAACCCACCAGCCGCTCCAAAGGAGAAAGATGTGGCAGTCTGCTTCCGTAAAGATTTACAGCCTCGGAAACCCTAGGGGGCAGTTCTACTCTGTCCAACAGGGTGGCTATGAGTTAGAATCGACTCGATAGCAACCGGTTTTGGGTTTGGTATTACACACAATGCATCCATTCTTCTTTTGAACACAGAAGGATATCCATAAAGCAGGACCTCTATTTTCAGAAAAATTTACTCCTACTGTTTTCATCCTGGAGACAGAGCTCTCAAGATCATGTTTTTAGTAACTAATCATGTTGTTGTTAGGTGTCACTGATTTGATTCCGACTCACAGTGACCCTATGTGACAGAGTAGAACTGCCCCATAGGATTTTCTAGGTTGTCATCTTTTTTTTTTTTTCTTAATCTTTATGAGAGCAAATCACCAGGTCTTTCTCCTGCAGAGCTGCTGGGCAGTTCAAACCTCCGACCTTTTGGTTAGCAGCCAAGCACTTAACTATTGCATCACCAGGGTCCCTTAACTAATCTTAGCATGTACACACACACACACATACAAATAGGATCATCACCACTTCAAGAACTAGCAGGAGAATTGGCCTGATTCCCATCTCCCTCCCAGTGTGTAAGCAGATCAAGAAAAAGAGAGGCCTGGCCACAAAAACATGAGCTAGAAGCCAAACCGCTGTCTCTGATCTCTGAAAGAAGAAAATGTAGAGTACAAGCAGCCTCCAAGAATTGCAGGAGGCTTTAGTTAATGTTTGCAAAGAATTCTCAGGATGAAAACCACCAGAGAAGGACTAAATCTTCATATCACCATAGCTGGAATGCTTTGCTAATTTTTTCATGGTGGATTTAGGAGATTTTGAAACAAATTCCATAAAAGTAAAAGATTAACAGCCTTCAAAGGAGGAAATTTCCATTCATTCATTATATTATCAAAGATACACCAGGGAGGGACAAGGCTTGCCTATACATGAGGTCTACTGCCATCAAGAAAGTCCATATTTAACATACCTGACTGAGATGACAGTCGGTGGGGACTCACCACTCTCCTTAATTATTTGGGATGGAGTCAAGAAAAACTCTTAATGATATACCAAGTCAGTGTGCCATTATATGACATTACATATCCTCCTGCAGATTAATTGCAACACAGAAGTTCCAAGCCATAAGCTGAGGCCAGATGTTAATAAAATAAACTTCATATTTACCCCAAAACATTTCACGTGCTATTGAGTATGGTGCTTTCATAGGTTACACATAGTTCATTTAAAAGAAAGAAAAAGATTCTGCATACTAAAACCAATTAAACAGAATTACTAACTTCTTGTAGTTTTACTGGAAACCCTGGTGGCGTAGTGGTTAAGTGCTATGGCTGCTAACCAAAGGGTTGGCAGTTTGAATCCGCCAGGCGCTCCTTGGAAACTCTATGGGGCAGTTCTACTCTATCCTATAGGGTTGCTATGAGTCGGAATCAACTTGACCGCACTGGTTTTTTTTTTTTTTTTTTTTTTTTGTAGTTTTATTAATTTAAATAAAATATACCAATTGTCAAGCTCTTGGTACTTGAGATACAGCAGTAAACAAAACAAAAAACAAACAAGCAACAACAACAAAAAACCCTTTCCTCATGGGGCTTACATTCTAGTTGGAGGAAAACAACATTAAATAAAATAATCAAATTATATAGTATTTCAGCAATTTTTAGAAACTAGTAAGTACAGTGAAAAATAAACAAGTGACAGGGATGTAGGGAGTGGGGCGGAGGGAGCATTTTAAATAGGGTGGTCAGGGTAGTTCTCACTCAACTGAGGAGGTGAAATTTGAGCTCAACCTTGTTTAACTAATTGGCATGCCAGAGTTTCTTCAGGATAGTTATTTGCATCATCCTTAATTCATAAAACTGATTTACAGAAAGATTAATAACAGGGTTCCTTTAAAATAAGGAGTTTGAACCATTCCAAAAATGTTTTCGGCAAATTTCCAGGAACACATATTGTGCTTTGTATTGAAATTTCAGTTCTGCATTCATTCCAGCCTTTCATCTATTTGTATTGTATTGGTTTTAACATTTCTTTTAAGCCTTATTGAGGTATAGTTTACATAAAACAGAATTCACCCACTTTAGGTGCACATTTTGGTGAGCTTTGGTAAATGTGTATCGTCCTGGAACCACCTCCACAATCAAAATGTAGAGTGTCCAATACCCCAAAACTTCCCTCATGTCACTTTATAGACAATCCCCACCCCCACACGCAGACAACTACTGATTGCTTTACTTTGTCATGATAATTCTCCTTTTTCTAAAATTTTATATGAATGGAATCACATCTATGGAGTCTTATGTGTCTGGTTTCTTTTACTTTACAGGATGTATTTGAGATTCACTTGTGTAGTTTCACGTATCAGTCATTTGTCCCTTTAAATTTCTGAACAATTTTCCATATTACCTTTATCCATTTATAACTGAGGTCATTAAGTTGTTTCTGATTATTATGAATAAAGTTGCTATGAATTTATGTACAAGAATTTTTGTGGGCATATATTTTCATTTCTCTTGAATAGATGTTGCTTTTGTCAGGTGCCATCGAGTTGGTTCCAATTCACAGTGACCCTATGTATCACAAAATGAAACACTGTCCCGTCCTGTGCTATACTCACAATCGTTATACTTGAGCCCATTGTTGTAGCCACTGTGTCAATCCATCTCATTGAGGGTCTTCCTCTTTTCCACTGAACTTGTACTTCAAGTACAATGTCCTTCTTCAGGGACTGATCCCTCCTGATAACATGTCCAAAGCATG
Organism: Loxodonta africana; assembly: GCF_030014295.1. Classification (NCBI taxonomy): domain Eukaryota; kingdom Metazoa; phylum Chordata; class Mammalia; order Proboscidea; family Elephantidae; genus Loxodonta; species Loxodonta africana. Next base: position 108,711,874 of record NC_087345.1, on the reverse strand, counting down.
TAAGATGCAGTCTCACCATCCTTGCTTCTAAGGAGCATTCTGGTTGTACTTCTTCCAAGATAGATTTAATTGTTCTTTTAGGCTGTCCGTGGCATATTCAATAGTCTTCACCAACACCACAATTCGAAGATATCAATTCTTCAGTCTTCCTTATTCATTGTTCAGCTTTCACATGCATATGAGGAAACTGAAAATACCATGGCTTGGGTCAGGCACACCCTAGTCTTCAAGGGTCAACTTTGCTTTTCAACTCTTTACAAGAGTCCTTTGTAGCAGATTTGCCCAATGCAATATGTCTTTTGATTTCTTGACTGCTGCTTCCATGGGTGCTGACTGTGGATCCAAGTAAAATGAAACCCTTGACAACTTCAATCTTTTCTTCATTTATTATAACGTTGCTTATTGGTCCAGGGGTGAGGATTTCTGTTCTTTTTATGTTGACACGTAATACATACTGAAGGCTGTGGTCTTTGATCTTCATCAGTAAGTACTTCAAGTCCTCTTCACTTTCAGCAAGCAAGGTTGTATCACCTGCATAATGCAGGTTGTTAATGAGTCTTCCTCCAATCCTGAAGTCCTGTTCTTCTTCATATAGCCAGCTTCTCAGATTGTGTGCTCAGCATACAGACTGAAAAGGTATGGTGAAAGGATACAACCCTGACGCATAACTTTGTTGACTTTAAACCACTCAGTATCCCCTTGTTCTGTCTGAACAGCTGTCTCTTGATCTATGTACAAGTTCCTTATGAGCACAATTAAGTATCTGGAATTCCCATTCTTCACAATGTTATCCATAATTTATCATGATCCACACAGTCCAATACCTTTGCACAGTCAATAAAACACAGGTAAACATCTATCTGGTATTCTCTGCTTTCAGCCAGGATCCATCTGATGTCAGCAAAGATATCCTGTATTCTGCATCCTCTTCTGAATTTCTGGCAGTTCCCTGTCAATACACTGCTGCAGCTGCTTTTGAATGATCTTCAGCAAAATTTTTCTTGTGTGTGATATTAATAATATTGTTCAATAATTTCTCCATTTGGTGGGATCACCTCTCTTGTGAATATCTTCCAGTTGGTTGGCCAGGTAGCTAGCCGTCTTCCAAACTTCTTGGCATAGATGAGTGAGCACTTCCAGTGCTACATCTGTTTGTTGAAACATCTCAGTTGATATTCCGTCAATTCCTGGAGCCTTGTTTTTCACCAATGCCTTCAGTGCAGCTTGGACTTCTTCCTTCAGTACCATCTGCTTCTGATCATATGCTACCTCTTTAAATGGTTGACCGTCTACCAACTATTTTTAGTATAATGACTCTGTGTATTCCTTCCATCTTATTTCGATGCTTCCTGCATTTTTTAATATTTTGCCCATAGAATCCTTCACTATTGCAACTCGAGGCTTGAATTTTTTCTTCAGCTCTTTCAGCCTTTGGTCTTTCCATTTTTTTCCTGTCTTTTTAATGACCTCTTGCTTTCTTCATGGACCATGTCCTTGATGTCATTCCACAAGTCGTCTGGTCTTCAGTCATTAGTGTTCAATGTGTCAAATCTATTTTGAGATGGTCTCTAAATTCAGGTGGGATACACCCAAGGTGGTACTTTGGCTCTCGTGGACTTTTAATTTTCTTCAGTTTCAACTTGAACTTGCATATAAGCAATTGATGGTTTCTTCCATAGTCGGGCCCTGGCCTAGTTCTGACTGATGATATAGAGCTTTTCCATCATCTCTTTCCACAGATGTAGTCAATTCGACTTCTGTGTGTTCCATCTGCAGAGGTCCGTGTGTATAGTCGCCGTTTATGTTGGTGGAAAAACGTATTTGCCATGAAGAAGACGTTGGTCTTGCAAGATCCTATCGTGCAATCTTGGCATCTTTTCTATCAGCAAGGCCATATTTTCCAACTACTGATCCTTCTTCGTTTCCAACTTGCGCTTTCCAATCACCAGTAGCTATCAATGCATCCTGACTGAATGCTCAATTTCAGACTGCAGAAGCTAGTAAAAGTCTTCAATTTCTTCATCTTTGGCCTTAGCGGTTGGTGCATAAATTTGAATAACATTCAACTATTATTCAATGACAATTTGAGTAGACACTGAAGAGTAAAATTGCTTAATTATATCTTTAAGTTTTTAAGAAACTGCCAAATTTTTCCAACTTGGCTGAACCATTTTTCATTCTCACCTATAATATCTCAGGGTTCCAGTTGCTCCATATTTTGTCCAAAACATGGTATTTTGTATCTTTTTAATTACAGTTCCTATAATAGGTGTGGAATGGTATCTCACTGTGATTTTAATTTGAATTTCCCTAATGCTTAATAATACTGAGCATCTCTGCATGTTTATTAACCTTAGTGTATCTTCTCTTGTGAAAAATCTTTTAAAATTGTTCGCCCATTTATTAACTGAATAACTTGCCTTCTTTTTACTGAATTTTAAGAACTCTTTAAATATTCCTGATACAAGTCCTTTATAGATATATGTTTTGCAAATATTTTCTCCCAATTTGTGGTCTGCATCTTCATTTCCTTAACATAATCTTTCAATGAGCAAGCATTTTTAGTTTTAATAAAGTCCAATTTACCAACTTTGTCTTTTACTGTTTGTGCTTTACATGTCCTATATAAGAAATTTTTGCTTAACTCAAAGTCACAAAGATTTTCTTTTATGTTTACTTCTATGAATTTATGGTTTTATTTAGTTTTTCATTTAGGTCTATGATTCACTTAGAATTTCTGTATCACTGTGAGACAAGAGTTAAGGCTCATTCTTTTTTCTTTAGAGATGTTTACTTATCCCAGCATTGCTTACTGATAAGACTACCTTTCCTCTATTAAACTACCTTGGTCACTTTGTAAAAAAATCACTTGATTAAATAAAAAAAGTGTAAGCCTACCTCTGAACTCTCAATTTGTTTCATTTTCTAGATAATTTTCTTTCCTGAATTTAGGTTACATGTTCCTGTTTCTATACATGTTTAGAAATTTTTGGTTAAAAAACAAGCATTGTAGGTCAAACAGTACAGTAACTCTGGGTTCTATTTTGTTCTTCTGAAATTGTTTGTTTAATATGTGATAAATCTGTCTTTACTCAAGTGCAAAATCAGTTTCTCCTACACAGTGCTGAAATTTCTGCTGAGTTTTAACTTTTTTTTTTTTTATTAATCAGATCTCTGGGGATTTTCCCTGTGCCCTTATAGTTTTCAGTCAACTAAAGAGATACACAGAGGTTAAACAGACAACTCAAGCCTCCACTATCTGCTGCCCAAGCTGTGTAGGAGATGAGGAACACATTCAAAGTCGCAGCAAATATCTCCCTAGCCTTTCTTTGTTCACTGGACTCCCTAGGAGTTCCAAGTGCACATGCTATTTAGCAGTCAGCCATGAATGCATGGAATGTATATTATCTCAGCCCTTCTATAGCTCTCCTGCTTCCAAAATCTCCTGCTTAAATATCTAGCTGCTCTGCCACTCTCCTAAACCAAATCTGCCATCCAGAACTGACGGCATGAGAACACTCTAAGGTAAGAAGCATTTTATCCAATGCAGAAGCACTTTTTATGAGTAAAAACTTTTCAAGTTCTTTACTGTCTTTGGTCATTTCTGAAATGGCTGTATTTAATAATTTTGCTCAGTTTTATACTATTTTTTTTTTTTGGAGAGAAAATCATCCAACCTCATGCAGTCATTACTAGAAGCAGTCTTAACTATACTGTAAGTACTTACCTATGTATATATTATTTTTCATTTTATTTTATTACACAAAATAATCTCATTGTATTATTGCATAAAATCAAGCAAATTAAAAAAATAGCCAACCACAACAGGAAAAAATTTGTTTGCAAACAATCTTTCCATGACTGGTAGAAACAGTCAAAGAAAGTATATGATTAAAGCTGTCATGGTTTGTTAACCCTGTTAAGGACTTCAAAATATTTAGATTTTATAAAGCTTTAGCTTTTATAGATACAAAGTTTTGTAGACCAGAAAGTAGATTCAATTTAGACCAAGCCTTCTATGGGGAAAAAAAGCATTACTGAGTACAGAGCACTTCCCTTCAAATGCAGACAGTTCATTTGAAATTTTGAGAAAATTACCTTGAAGGCTGCTAAGCAATGTAGGCTTAATAAGGCCATCACGACTGCCAGAAGGATGGTGGCTAAGTTCCGCGTGTCCCATATGGTCTCTACCAGAGGAATACTTCCAACCTGCCAGTCGTAGCACAGGGTAATGGGTGCGAGCAGAAGCCACACATTGAAGGCCAAGAGGTAGGAATAGGTAAGGAATCTACAAAGAGAAGAAGAATCACTGAAAAAGAACCTGAAATTCATGACCTACAACATTCTGTCACATGTTTCTACTAATTGTCAATATTATAGGAGAAGAAAAGGTAAGATGGAAAACCATTCATTCATCACTAAATTCATCATTTTGGAATATATCTAATAGGTTCCAGTAACTGTGTTTGGTGTTGGCTATTCAGCGGTAAACAAACGAGACAAGATGTATATTTAAAAACAATTATACAAATAAATACGTTGCAACCTGAGAAAAACGTTATGAAGGAAAACTCTGATGAAAGCAACTAACTGACGGAAGTGTTGCCCTGTTGAGTATGATATCCCTGGGTAATAGTGCCTAGAATCCTGCACTAGAATTTATAATACCTATCAGAATCATCCATATTGAATTTTTTTTTTTTAATCAGAATGTTTGTAGGACAGAAATAAAATCCTCAGAAACAAACGGAAGGGGCTAACCATGAAGTGGAGACCAGTACTGCTCACCTTGCTGACAAGAATGGCCAAGTTGACACTGGAAAATCATCAACACAAATCAGGGTGAGGGTCAGTAAGGGGGATTATTCACTCCCCTGATTTTCAAACCCCCAAAAGAGAAATGAGTTGATGGAGTGGAGATAATTTGTTTCACAAAATTTTATGTTGTTATTTTAAATAAAATGTTAACATATAAATAGTGCAGCATATACTGAAAGCTTGATAAACTCTAAGCTTTGTTATTTAAAAAAAAAAAAGTTTCCTCTTCCCTTTTAGGATTGGGCCTGTGAAATTGTCCCATGAGAATGCCAACTCCATGGTAAGATAATTAGATCACTTTGGGCTCATTTTTTACAAAGCTTCCAGGCTGAACGCTTAGCTTGGTAAAGATTCCCTACGACTTGATTTTAAAGATGAATGTTGAACCACCAAACCTAGCAAGAAAATCACACAACTTTGTCACGCAGTCAGACGCTAGTTTTTAAAACTTACTTAACAAAAAATGTTTCCTTGAAATAATGGATATAGGCAATGATCATTAACGGCTGCTAAAATTATTAGATGAAAAGCTGATGGGGAATCTTATGATGGATGTATCAAGTTAATCAGGTGACTAGATAAAATTGTTAAAATCAATTTTAACATCACAAAAAAGGAGATAAACAGCCAGATGTCTTCTTGATAGAAATACACAACCACATCTATGAAGCCTCCTTGTTTAAAAAAAAAAAATCAAACCTGAATCTGATCAAGACCTAAGTCTAATTACCAGTCTACAGGAAGTACAGAAACAACTGTAAATGTTAAATGACATCACAGGGATGGAATCTTCAAAACGTAAAGTATAGGAATCTTAACAGAACAAATGACCCAATTCCTTCAATAAATTGTAAGGAGGAAAAAAAAAGAGGCAGAGGACACCTGTAGTTTCAAAGACACTTAAGAGACACATCAAACAAAATATAGACTTGATTAGATGCTAATGTGAACAAATCAACTATTAAAAATACTCATTTATGAGACAACCAGACAAAACTGAAACACTGATTGGATATATGGTACTAGACAAATATTAGTTTTTTTAAAGCATGCTAATGGCATTGTGGTTGTATTTTTTCAATGGCCCTTGTTATTAGAAATTCATATTAAAACATACACATATGAAATAATATATCTGGAATTTGCTTCAAAATAATAGGTTGGGGATGAGAGGAAGAAGTAGGTAAGGATATTAATGAAACAAGATTGACCATGAGTTGTAATTGTTGAAATTGGATAATGGCGGCCTGTAGGGTTCTTTATGCCACTTTTCCTACTTTTCTGCATATTTGACATTTACCATTACAGAAACTTTTTTTTTTTTTAAACTAGGGGAAAAAGGAAACAGGACTGCAACAGGAGTAATTTATTTTTTCTAGTTGCAGCTTGAACCATGAAATATCTACAAATGCTGTGTACAATTTTTTATTTTAATTTTTAGTTCATATTTCGGCCTTGCCTTACAAGTTGTTCTCAGTTTATATTTTTTTGAGTTACAACATCATATTGACAAAAAGCAAATACAAAGAATGCTATTTTTTTTTTTAAGTTGCAATCTCAGTGCAGTTATTTGGATATTTAATACAAATCAAAACAAAAAATGGCCATTGTGAATTTTTACAGATTGTAACTCAAAAACCCCCATTTGTCTGTCAGTTTAAAGCATGCAGGAAGCATCAAAAGTAGATGGCAGGAATATACAGAGTCATTATACCAAAAAGAATTGGTTGATGTTCAACCATTTCAAGAGGCAGCATATGATCAGAAACTGATCGTACTAAAGGAAGAAGCCCAAGCTGCACTGCAGGTACTGGCAAAAAACAGGACTCCAGGAATTGCCAGAATATCAACTGAGATGTTTCAACAAACGGATGCAGCACTGGAAGTATTCATTCGTCTTTGCCAAGAAATTTGGAAGATAGCTGCCCGGTCAACTGACTGGAAGAAATCCATATTTATGCCTATTCCCAAGAAAGGTGATCCAACCAAATGTGGAAGTTATCACACAATATCATTAATATCACATGCAAATAAAATTTTGCTGAAGATCATTCAAAAGCGGCTGTAGCAGTATATCCACATGCGACTGCCAGAAATTCAGGCCGGATTCAGAAGAGGACGTGGAATCAGGGATATCATTGCTTATGTCAGATGGATCCTGGCTGAAAGCTGGGAATACCAGAAGGACGTTTACCTGTGTTTTATTGATTATGCAAAGGCATTCACTGTGTGGATCATAACAAATTATGGATAACATTGTGAAGAATGGGAATTCCAGACACTTAACTGTGCTCATGAGGGAACTTTACATAGATCAAGAGGCAGTTGTTCAGACAGAACAAGGGGATACTGACTGGTTTAAAGTCAGGAAAGGTGTACGTCAGAGTTGTATCCTTTCACCATGCCTATTCAATCTGTATGCTGAGCAAATAATCCAAGAAGCTGGACTATACGAAGAACAACAGGGCATCAGGACTGGAGGGAGACTCATTAGCAATCTGCATTATGCAGATGACACTACCTTGCTTGCTGAAAGTGAAGAGGACTTGAACCACTTATTGATGATGATCAAAGACCACAGCCTTCAGTATGGATTACAACTCAACATAAAGAAAACAGAAATCCTCACCACTGGACCAATAAACAACATCATGATAGATGGAGAAAGACTGAAGCTGTCAAGGACTTCATTTTACTTGGATCCACAGTCAACACCCATAAAAGCATCAGTCAGGAAATCAAAAGATGCATTGTACTGGGCAAATCTGCAGCAAAGGACCTCTTTAAAGTATTGAAGAGAAAAGATGTCGCCTTGAAGACTAAGCACCTCTTTTAAGTACTGAAAAAAAAAAAAAGACATCACTTTGAAGACTAAGGTGTGCCTGATCCAAGCCATGGTATTTTTAATTGTCTCATATGCATGTGAAAGCTGGACAATGAATAAGGAAAACCAAAGAAGAACTGACACCTTTGAATTGTGGTGTTGGCGAAGAATATTGAATATACCATAGACTGCCCAAAGAATGAATAAATCTATCTTTGAAGAAGTACAACCAGAATGCTCCTTAGAAGCAAGGATGGCAAGACTGTGTCTTACATACTTTGGACAGGTTGTTAGGAGGCATGGGTCTCTAGAGAAGGACATCATGCTTGGTAAAGTAAAGGGTCAGTGGAAAAGAAGAAGACCCTCACTGAGATGGATTGACACAGTGGTTGCAACAATGGGCTGAAGCATAACAATGATTGTGAGCATGGCACAGGACCGGGCAGTGTTTCTTTCTGTGGTACATAGGGTCACTATGAGTCTGAACCAACTCAACAGCATCTAACAACAAAAACAATACCTCAAAAAGGTTACACTGAACTAAAAGCAACTTCTCCTTCCTGTAACACTAGGAATGTCAGACTCTTTTCAAGGACTTCTCTTTTCATACATAGGGAATGTCTCCAGAATATCACAGACACCCCCCTACCTTCTAAAATTCTAGTGAACATAAATTCAGATCATTGTTGCTAATAAACTCTTTAAATAGTAGTTGAAATACTGACACAGTATTAGAAATTTTTTGCAGTTTTAAGCAGAAAGAAGCCATTTGGAACCACTCCAAAAGCTGATTACATTTTAGGGGGGCTGGTGGAACCAGCTGTAATCAGCAACTAAAGTATTTCTTTTTAACTCATTGACTATGAACTGCATTTCAAACAACCTGTGTATTCCTGCTAAAATTTCAGAAACAAAAAAATCTGTCGAATCACTCTGCCCTGCTGAGCTCCCTTTTTTTTTTTTTTTTGGCAACAGCAAAAACAAAATAAATTATTTACCAATTTTCTAACATGAATTCTGCAGACCAGAGGGAAGCCACTAGAATATCGTGCCAACAAAATGGAGTATATAGCACAGACAGCCAGAATTCAGCTTGCACAATTTAGTCACATATTGCCACTGATTAGCCAGGAAAGAGTAAAGAGGCTTCATGAAAGAAATACAAGAAAGGGGAAGGGAAGTTGAGGCTGTGGGAGAACTGGCATCTATCAAACGGCACTTAATGAAACTGCAGGGTTCCTTGTATCTAAATGTTCATTTTCAATCACAAAATATGCAGATTCTGTTCTTTGCCTTTGAGAAAACTTTTCAGCTAAGAAGTAACATGAGCCTAACATAATTCCTTGTCCTACAAAGATGTCTAGGATTTGGTACATAGGAAAAAATCATGCACTGCAAGCAGAAACATAATTCTTGCTTGTTTTACATAAAAATGTTTCTGCTCAAAAGATCCCTCCTTTTCTTTTACCTACAGAATCCTTTCTCATTTCATAAACACAGTACACTGGGCCCACTTTACACACTTCCCTCTTTTCTGGGGAAGGGCATTGGCTAATAATATACCAGCCACAGTATAAAACACGTTTAGTGTCAAAGTAGAGCAGCCCACCCTAATCTGACTCTCTGTTACTTCTACCCACCAGTCTGATGATCTGTCCTGCCCCTCCCTTGGTTCTCCCCTGTTAGTATCCTCACAACTTTTCTATTACCACTGATGCTTCAAAGGGTTTCTATAGCTTATGGTGCCCAGCAATGACAAGCCTATGCAGCAGACATTACCTGCTATTATCATCATAAGCTTCTTTGTCCCCTGCCTATAAACTTCTCCAAGACTAACCTAAGAAAGTCACTACCTGCACTACCCTTCTTGATAAATAGTAGACCCTCATCTGAATTCAACAAATGCTGAGCAATACTTTGTGCACTTTCCTAGGTAGTAAGATCTAGCACCTGCCTCTACAAGGGCCTTTCCACTTCATTGGTGATGACAACACACACACACATTTCATGATTGGATGATAATGTAATATACTTAACTTCTTACACACTGCATGTCAATGATGTTCTGAGAAAGGGGAGGTAGATTAAAAAGTGGAGGATTAAGAGAAGATGTACTAAGATCTAGTTGGAATTTAAAAACATGGAAAAGTAGGAGACAGAGAGTCTGGGCAGGACCACCAAATAAAAGTGGCTTCAAATTATTAACGAAAATATAACACTTTGTGAGAAAATTAAGAACATAGGTCCCACTAGAGTATTGGGTTAAAAATGCATAATGTAAAAACACATAAAAATGACTGATACTAGAATGTTGACAATGTAAAATATCATGTTAAGTGTTGGTGAAGACATGGAGCAGCTGAAACTTTCAAACACTACTGTAAATTGCTGAAACCACTTTAGGAACTATCTGACAGTATTCATGAAGGTAGAATAAACGTACTTCATGACCTAGCAGTTCCACTGGTAAATATATACCTAACAGAAATGCATACATACATTTACCAAAGGACATCTACAAAATTGTTCATAGCAGCACTATTCTAAACAGCCAAAAGAAGGAGATAATTCACATGTCCACCTGTAATAAAATTCAACTACTTGTTGAAATTTATTTGTAACCCCCAAATCAAAAGGCAAATATTTAAAATCATGTTGTTTTCAAATTTTTGTGTTTTATGTCGGTGATTCTGCATTTAAAACGGCCTCAAAGTGTAGTGCTGAAGTGCTAGTGTCTAGTGCTCCTAAGTGCAAGAAGCCTGTGATGTGCCTCATCGAGAAAACGTGTCAGAAAAGCTTCATTCAGGCATTAGGTACAATGCTATTGGCTGTGAGTTCAATGTTAACGAATCAAAAATATATATTAAATAAGGTTTTTAGGCAGAAATGCACATAAAACAAGGTTACATATTGATCGGTTAACAGAAATGTGAGGAAAGGCTCCCAGGAATCTAACCCTGTGTATTCCCTCAGAACAATGTTTCAATATTCGCTAAATTCAGTGTTCACAGCAACTTTCTAGAATATAACCTGTTGCCACCAAGTTGATTCCGACTCATAGTGACCCTATAGGACAGAGTAGAACTGTCCCATTGGGTTTCCAAGGAGCGATTGGTGGATTCGAACTGCCAACCTTTTGGTTAGCAGCCAACTTCTTAACCACCTCACCACTGGGGCTCCATAACTACCACAAATAACAAAACTCAACTCTACTTCCTCAGCACCCAGCTCTTTAAATAAATGAACTCTGTGGGTGGGCTTTAACAACTAAATTTGATACAGACTGACTTAAAATAATGCCTACAAATCTGGAAATATTTGCTATTCAGGCTCTTATTTTGGTCTTAGGCAATAGTCAGAACAGGTTTCCACAGTCCACTAAGATGTGTGCTATGCTTCCAGCTGTGCAGGCCTGTAGATGAAGGGCATAAACTGCAGATTCTCCCTTTTATAGTCCCCCTCAGCACCTACTGCCATGCCAGGCTTGTGGCACACCAGCAAATAATGAGGAATATAAAAGTAAAGACACTCCCCTCTCACATGTTACAGAAGCATCATTATAAATCTATGCCAGGCTTATTTTTCCCTTATTTTGCATTAAAATGCACTAAATACAGTTTAAATGAGAGCTCTTGTTACCATGGATAAACTACAAAGTGAACCTCAAATGTCATTAAGTCTCTGACCTTTCTAATGTGCCATTAATACAGTTATTAATAGAGACAGCTTCATCAGAGTACTAAAAATGAGCTTCAACACCTAAGACTGCCAGCAACACTTCTTACCCATGTAGCTGCAAAAAAGCAACTAACACCATCTGTAAAAAAATATTTGGTTTGTTTCTTACATAAGGTCTGTGTCTCCCTAAAAAACATTTAAAACATATTTATTTCATACCAATGTACTTTTTCTCATCGAGTACAGGTTCATCTTTTATTCAGCAAACTTGTACTGTTTACTGTACATCAGGCATAGGTTTCTAGAATTCCACACAAGAATTATGTTGCTCTATTAACGAACCCCAACCAATCACATTAAAAGTCCTGTAATCATATACAACATTATCAAGTTTAGAAATAAGGATAGTTCACATATAAGGGTTATCTGATCCCAACAAAATCTCAAGGATGGGCATTACCCTCATTCTTTCAGCAAACAGTCTTCAAGAGGCTGTGACTCGTTGAATGTCCCACAGCAAGAACACAGCAGACTTTGCACACAAGGCAGGGTTTCTGGCTCCAAATCCAGCTCTCCACTGCATCATACGGGCATCCTTTAGCTATGGGTTGAATTTTGGTATTTTGTGGAGAAGTTCCTGTCTGTGACCCCAGCTTAGCCACCGAAAGTACAGCCCATGTAAACTTGAGCTTTTACGCAATTAAAACACGGCTGGCACAGTGCATACCCCGTGTACACGCTCCTCTAACAGCACAGCAAACAGCTGGTTGCACCGCAAAAAATGCTTCTTAGAGCAACTTACAGCAAGAAACAGAATCCCAAAATAAAAGCTTGGGATTGGCGTTTTCTTCAATACGAAGAACAGCTCTTTCCTTTATATTCCAATGTTAGAAGACGATAAAAGAATTGCTCCTTTAACTGTTATCAGCTTCTCAGGGATTTAAACTTATAAAACACACACAGTATGCGGATTTGAAAGATCATATAGTTTCCTTCAAGACGTAAAAAAAAACAATCAGTGAACTAGACCAGTAGCTGATCCCTAATCCAGAAGTAAAATTTTGTTGCCTCCAGGACTTTCTTTTTCTCACTCCCTCCTCTTTCCTCTTCCTTGTATACCTTTCTTCCCTTTATTCCTAGGGTCTAAGACAAATTTCCTAAATTACTACTGCAAAGTGTCATCTTAGCTTAGAAACTTGACTTGATGATCTTGATAGTCTCATCCCCCTGAAGCTACTTTTCTATGAATATAGCACAAAAAAAACACAATGCGGGCAACATTTTCCCTGTAAGAGTTCTTCAGCCACAGAAGACATAATTTAAACCTATGGATCTTAAAAGGGCTGACCCCTCAGAGGACTGACACTGCTGATCAAACACAGATTCTTTCACCCAACCCCATGTCCTATTCAATCACAGTTTCTATGAGATGAACTAAGAAATCTCTATCTGTAGCATGCTTCCTTGGGTGATCCTGCTAACCAAAAAAGTTGGCAGTTCGAATCTACCAGGTGCTCTCTGGAAACCCTATGAGGCAGTTCTACTCTGTCCTATAGGGTCGCTCTGAGCTGGAAATGACTTGACGGCAATGGGTTTGGCTTTTGGTAACAAACCGCCCTACTAGTTGCCCCAGCAAGAACAGAGCATCTTATTTTGCACACCTTTCTTTAAAGGCACAATGTAGTATCGAAAAAGAAAAAGGAGAACATTTTTATTTCAATTCAATAAACATTTGTTGAGAGTTTATTATGAGACAGGCCCATTAAGGGGCTTCAGGGAACATAAATATTAGGGACACACAGTGCCCTAAGACTGAAATGATCAAAAGACTGTGTCTGTTTGAAACCATCAATCAAAATTGGAAAAAGAGAGAAAAAAGCTTCTTTAGGAGGAAGATGTTGAATGTTACCTCCACCTTATTATTTCCTAAATCTTATTGTTTTCCTACAGAGCAATTTGCATATATTCCTATAAGCCTTTGACTAGCAGAAACAGATCTACCCACTTAAGCAAATCTATTCTGCCTGCTTTTTTAGGGCTACATCTCATGAAAAAAACATGCTGTTGAGAAGGGGCCTTCATATTCTTGCACTGAAAATCCTATTTTATCTGTTTCCTGGATTTGAAAGAGAACCTTTTTCAATATTATAAAGGCAATGCTTCTAGCAAGTATACACCGCTTTATGGGCTCGTCCCTCCAAACCTGGGAAGATGAAAACTAAGGTCCCAGCTCTAGGTAAGAGTCGTACTTAACGTACACTTTTATTTTCAATTCCAGAGATACAAGATTAAATGTGTAAGTATCACATTTCTAAAGATTAATACTCATAGAAATAGAAGAGTAACACTTGGTTAAATGACACTTCTCTGAAAGGACAAATTGCATATAAATCTATTCCATCACTTCTCAAATGCAAGTCCACTGACTCCATAGAAAAAGAATCTCAGGGCATCAGACCCCAAAATTGGTACTTCAACACAATTCCCAAGTGTTTTTGAGGCATAGCCAGGTTTGTCAACCTGGCTGAAGTAAACCACAAAATCCTGTGTGGCTCTAGTCAGGGCACAATTTTGGATGGTAATTACCAGACGTGCCAGTCTTGGTAATTCATGGTTTTGGGTTCTTAAGGGCATTTTTTTTTTCAGATGAGACTCAAATTCTAAGTCAGTCTTCCTATCAAAAGCCAGAATGAGATAAACATCCTTCCACCACTCACAATGAAGTCCAAAAGATCAGCAGTTTGAATCCACCACCAGCTCCTTAGAAGCCCTATGAGGCAGTTCAACTGTCCTATAGGGTTGCTATGAGTCAAAATCAACTCAACAGCAATGGGTTAGATTAGATTAGAGATCATCTAAACCAGAGGCAGACAGCGGGCTTCACATTATGCCCCCACCTCCCCCTGCCCATCCTGTCTGCCTGGCCAACTCATTCATCCTTCCATTTCTTTCTGTCATAAAGTTGAGCCAGGAACCCCAGTACTTGTTCTAGGTCAGCACTGTTCAAAAGAATTATAATGGAAGTATATGTCATTTTAAATTTTTATTAGCTACATCAAAAAAAGTAAATTGAAACATGTGAAATTAATTTTATTAATATATTTTGTTTTGACAACTGAATCCAAAGTATTATCATTTCAAATGTGTAATCAATACATTGTTGTTAGGTGCCCTTCTTATTCTTACTAACTCTTCAAAATCCAGTATGGACTTCATACTCACAGCACATCTCTATTTGGACTAGCCACATTTGACATGCTCAGCAGCCAACATGTGGCTGATGGTTACCTTACTGGACAGTGCAAATCTAGACAATCACTCCCACCCCCTCAGCCCCATTCTCCACCTTTGCCTATCCCACCCAACCCAGTTGCTTATACTCGTCCTTAATTTTATCTTTCTGATTCAGGCTTCCTGGCCTCAAATCCATCCCTCAATTCTTGGGTATAACCCCCTTCTACTTTCAAGATTCTCAAATCACTATCTTTTTTTTTTCTTCTTTTTTTTGTCTCTCAGATTTACTACTCACTCTCTACTTCTTTTATCTCCAGTGAAATCTTCTGTTCTGGCTCTTGTTCCTACAGAAATGTCATGTGAGGAGGGAACAGACTTTGAAAGTGAAAACTCTCTGCCCCAGAGGCATTCAGAACCCCCATGAACCAGAGATCTTTTCTCTGTCCTACTTGGTACCTGCATCCAGTACCCTGATATGCCTGGGATCTTGCATGTGCAGAGACTATACTCTCTCCTCATAGATTGCCTTTTCTTAAAATCAAACTATAATGATTCCTTTGTTCTTCAACTTTTAATTATAGTTTTCTTCTCAAGTCAAAAGTAGACATATTTACAACTCAATGTCATGTCACTGAATTGATTCACACAATCCCAATTAATTAGAGGTTAGAAAAGTCATTGACTAGTCACACAGAATGACTGACAGGTAACATAGTCTGGACGCTTGGGTTAAAACGAAAAGGTACCCTGAGGGACCGAATTACTGGGCTAAGGGTGATGGGGACCATGGTCTCGGGGAACATCTAGCTCAACTGGCATAACATAGTTTATAAAAAAAAATGTTCTACATTCTACTTTGGTGAGTAGTGTTTGGGGTCTTAAAAGCTTGTGAATGGCCATCTAAGATACTCCACTGGTGTCACGCCTTTGGAGGTAAAGTAGAATGAAGAAAGCTAAAGACACAAGGCGAAGATTAGTCCTAAGGACTAATGGACCACAACTACCACCGCCTCCACCAGACTGAGTCCAGTGCATCTAGATGGTGCCCAGCTACCACCCACTGACTGTTCTGAAAGGGATCACAATAGAGGGTCCTGAACAGAGCTGGAGAAAAATGCAGAACAAAACTGTAACTCACAAAAAAAGACTAGACTTACTGGCCTGACAGAGTCTGAAGAAAGCCTGAGAGTATGGCCCCTGACCACCCTTTCACCTCAGTAATGAAGTCACTTCTGAGGTTCACCCTTCAGCCAAAGATTAGACAGGCCCATAAAACAAAACGAGACTAAAGGGGCACACCAGCCCAGGGGCAAGGACTAGAAGGCAGGAGGAGACAGGAAAGCTGGCAATAGGGAACCCAAGGTTGAGAGGGGAGACTATTGACATGTCATGGGGTTGTTAACCAATGTGAAAAACAACATGTGCACTAACTTTTTAATGAGAAGCTAGTTTGTTCTGTAAACCTTCAGGTAAAGTACAATAAAAGAAAAAAATTCACATAAAAAAAAAAAGGTAAGGGCCTTGTGTATCCTGAATAATATTGACTCTAGATTTTGTAACAATTTACTATACAGTTTGACATGCCCAAGAGTCAAAATAAGAAATTCCAAAGAGCTTCGAAACTGCTGTTAACATAAAGTATATCAAAGTATAATTTTAAAATATTAAACACGTAATCCTCATACAAATATAAAGTGAAAACTAAACATTCATATAACCCATTAATGAGGGAAGCAGGAACTTGAGAAAGCCAGCTCAGAAGAGAATTTGAGTGTCTTAGTCATCTAACGCTGCTATAACAGAAATACCACAAGTAGATGGCTTTAAGAAAGAAAATTTTATTTTCTTACAGTCTAGTAGGCTAGAAGTCCAAATTTAGGACATTTGCTCTAAAGCAAAGGTAGAGGGAACGTTTTCTCTCTCTGTCAGCTCCGGAGAAAGGTCCTTGTCATCCACCTTCCCTTGATCTGGGAGCATCTCAGCACAGGAACCTCAGGTCCAAAGGACATGCTCTGCTCTTGGCACTGCTTTCTTGGTGGTATGAGGTCCTCAACTCTCTGCTTGCTCCTCCTTCCTTTTATCTTGTAAGATAAAAGGTGGTGCAGGCTACACCCCAGGGAAACTTCCTTGACATTGGATCAAGGACGTGACCTGAGTAAGGGTGGTGTTACAATCCTACCCTAATCTTCTTAACATAAAATTACAATCACAAAATGGAGGACAACCACACAATACTGGGAGTCATGGCCTAACCAAGTTCATACACACATTTTGGGGGGGGGCATAATTCAATCCATGACATTGAGTGAGGCAGAGGCTTCTTAGATCTAACACTGAAAGTACAAACAAAACACAGATAAACTGGACTTTATCAAAATTAAAAAGTTTTGTGCTTCAAAGGATACTACCAAGAAAGTGAAAAGACAACCCACAGAACAGAAGAAAATATTTGTAAACCAACCATGTATCTGATAATGGAATTTCATTTAAAATATACAAGGAATTGTTACAACTCAAAGAGACAAATAACCCTATTAAAAAAAAAATAGACAAAGGCTCTGACTAGACATTTCTCCAAAGAAGATACAGAAATGGCCAATAAACACATGAAAAGATAATTAACATCACTAGTCCTCAGGAAAATGCAAATTAAAACCACAGTGAAATACCACTTCACGCCCACTAGAATGGCTATAATAAAAAAATAGTGACAAGCGTTGATGAGGATGTAGAAAAGTTGGAACCCTCACACATTGCTGGTGGGAATGTAAAATGGTGCAGCTGGTTTGAAAAATGAACTGGCATTTCCTCAAAAGGTTAAACATAGAGTTACCACGTGATCTAACCTAACCTAACCTAACCTAACCCGTTACTGTCTAGTCGATTCTGACTCATAGTGACGCTACAGGACAGAGTAAAAGTATACCAAAGGCTTTCCAAAGAGCGGCTGGTAGATTCGAACTGCTGACTTTTTGGTTACCACTGCGTCACCAGAGCTCCACCATACCACCTCATAGGGATTCCAAGGCTGTAATCTTTAAGGAGCAGATTGCCACATCATTCTTCTGTGGAGCACCTGGTGGGTTTGAACTGTTGATCTTTTGGTTAGCAGCTATGTGCTTAATGGCTCCTTCTGGCCAAGTCTACTCTTAGCTATACACCCTAAGAGAAGAAATAATGCTTGCAAGAAAGAAACAAAGGTGCTACTGAAAACGCACAAAGTTTATAAATCTTGTAAAGGAGGTAAGGCATCAATGGAAACAAACCAACAGCAGAATGATAAACCTGCAATTAGTAAAGAAAGGCTCACAGAGCAGGCTAAGTCACAGCTAAAATGCACAAGTGATGAGAAGGAAAGAAAAACCACAAGAATTAGGAAACAGACAAAGGTAATTCAATTTGAGAATCATCAGCATACTAGAGGTCTACGAATCATTTAAGCAGGGTAGAAACCTTACTTGGAAAAGAAATTAAAGACAATTTTCTAAATGTTCAAAAGAGTCTGTTTTAAAACAGACATCTTAGAGGAATGCAAAAAGTCATTCACAACAATTGTCACTGAAATGTCCCTGAGTACCTACATGTTTTAAGTTTGAAACATAAGAACAGAAAGATAAGTATTTTTTTTTTCAAAGAAAGCAGTGGAAAATTATAAAGGTATAATTATGAGGATATTATCGTTGTTGTTGTTAGGTCCCATCGAGTTAGTTCCAACTCATAGGGACCCTATGCAAAACAGAACGAGACACTGCCCGGTCCTATGCCATCCTCATGAACACTGTTATGTTTAAGCTCATTGTTGCAGCCACTGTGTCAATCCATCTCATTGAGAGTCTTCCTCTTTTTCGCTGACCCTCTACTTTACCAAGCATGATGTTCTTCTCCAGGGACTGATCCCTCCTGACATGTTCTAAGCATGTGAGACGTAGTCTCGCCATCCTTGCTTCTAAGGAGCATTCCGGTTGTACTTCTGCCAAGTCAGATTTGTTTGTTCTTTTGGCAGTCCATGGTATGTTCAATATTCTTTTCCAACATCACAATTCAAAGGTGTCAATTCTTCTTCAGTCTTCTTTATTCATCGTCCAGCTTTCATATGCATAGGAGACGACTGAAAACACCATGGCTTGGGTCAGAAGCACCTTAGTCTTCAAGGTGACATCTTTGCTTTTCAACACTTTAAAGAGGTCGCTTGTAGCAGATTTACCTAATGATTTATTGACTGCTGCTTCTGTGCATTATATTATGTATCACTTTTAATTGAAATGCCAGAGTATAGTTGCTTGGATGGATTCATATACAAAAGTCCTGGATGAACTATCTACCCCTCTGAAAAAAAAAAAAAAAAATGCTTGGAAGTGAAAGGCAGAACCTAGTAAATGACTGGCCCAAGGCTCTAACTTTGCCAGGGGTTCCACGGAAGAACTTATTTTCTGGCCAACAGCAAGGAGAAAATGCAACCCAACCCTCTTGGCAACAAAGATGGTAGAGCTAGGCGGACAGTGAGTTAGAGATCGAAGCCATCTTTCCCTGACACCAAGCACCATCCCTGTTCCCTGCTACCATCTGAGTCAAATCCAACTCATAGCAACCCTATAGGACAGAGTAGAACCACCCCCTAAGGCTTCCAAGGAGTGGCTGGTGGATTCTAACTGCCAAACTCTTGGCTAGTAACCGAGCTCTTAACTGCTGTGCCACCAGGTCTTCCCACGGAACGTGGGAGCAGGTAATTCCTTACTGGTGACAGAGATATGACTGAAATGGTTGGGGAGTTGAGAGGAGTCTGTTCTTGTTCTCTTCCATGTCTTTTTTTGATTATGCATCTTAGGCTTCGGGAGGCTGGTAACCTGGGGGAACAGGCTGTCTGTAACTATAAAGATAAGAATGAATACAGTCCTGATGCTCAAATTCAGAAGAAAAGAAAGCTTTAAGGGAAAGTGACCCAAAGCTAAAGGAAACAGACCTATTATTCAAGAACAGATCTGGCAAAGTTAATATTTCTCCTGAAGGCACAAAGTAGCTACTTAAGGTGCTACAGAATCTGAACTCCTTATTAATGAGGTATTAAAAATATTCAGACAAGGAGCCCTGGAAATTTTGAAAGCCAATTAGAGATACTTAATAAGGACAAGTAGATTGCAATATTAACAAAAATCCAGGTTAAAGATGTCAAGTTAAATTAAAGGATTAATTAGACAACATTTTTTAAAAACAGAAGATATAAACAACAATTTATAAAGATTCTAGACCATTTGGACGGGGTAAGCCAACACTAGAGGTGTGATTCCAAATGACTTCTGAAAGTGTATTCAAGATTTATTTGGTCAGAAATATGTTGACAGTAATGATAGCTGTAATATAATATTTATTATAAAAGTGGGTTAATATTGAAAGGTATACTTTTTTCATGGAAATAAAGAACCTTAAAGAAAAAATACTAGAAACAATAAAGAAAAACATACAGGGCAAAAAAAGTAATAGAAATTTATCAATTAAAACATTTAAACATCACTGCCTGGCATAAAAACAAAATACAACAATCTGTTGCCTTTCAGAGATAAAATTAAGCCAAAATATAAATGGGCTATAGGTCAAGGTTTAAAGTTTCATCTATCTTTCCAAGTTTTTTTTTTTAAAAGTGGTAGTTACTATCACGAAAATAATACTAGATGATGTTAAAGGGTATTTGAAACTATGAACATTTAACAATACTGCATCTGAATATTTGAAACATTATAGCAACAGTATATGCTGAAGAAAGGCTATTACAACTGTCAACATAATTATGTCTGAAAGCCTCAAGAGTTTATCACAGCAGATTGACTAGATAAGTATAAAAATAGCTTGGGGGCAGTGTTTGACCTGCTCTAACTTCACAAGGGGAAAGGAGAACCAAGATCGAGAGCACAAGGCTGACTCCCATGAGGTAGAGACTAGACAAGCCTCCTCTCTTCCCATCTTTACCAATTCTGACACCAACCGTCCGTCCCACAGCACTCTTTACTTCTGTGCTGGGTTTGATAATTCATTGCAATGATCACCCAGATCTCAGAACATACTCACGATTATGGGGTTTATTAGGGAGGTAAAAGGTTAAAATTCAGGCCGAGGAACACTCAAGGATACAGTTCCTCCACCAGGACAGTCTTTTCCCAGCCACGCTCACAGTTTGGTGGTTTGAACCCACCAGTGGCTCTGAGGGAGAAAAGACCCGGCTATCTGGTCCTGTAAAGATTACAGCCTAGCAAACCCTCTGGGACAGTTCTAATCTGTCATATGGGGTCACTATGAGTTGGAATCGACTCAACAGCGCACAACAACCACAATATGTCTGTGCATGGGTGTGGGTATGTGTTTTCCAAGGAGCTTGATGAAGGCACTGGAGGAAAAATAATCATTACAGTAACAATAATAATTTGAATAAAAGCTACTATTTATTGAGCACTTACTCTAGATGATGTATGGTATGATGCTAAACTCTTTACATAGTTTATCTACTTAAAATGCCCAGCTCTTGCTAACTCATCCAGTGAAAGAAAAAGAATAATCTGCCAAGTATTAGGGGAAGAATAAAGGACATTAAACTGAAAATGATTTTTTTTCATGACAAAAACAGAAAACAAGTAATTTATATCACTCTCAACTAGTTAAATCAATCACTTAAGGAATCTGCTACCATTGGCCAATTTTAAGTCAAAAGTAAAATAATTGCAGGATAAATATTTTCTCAAAGGTTCTATTATTTCATTTAATCAGGTACTATGTTAAACAGTTTCAATGGTGTAGGAAATAAAGAGTTGTTGATATTTGTTAATTTTTACTTTCCTAGATAAAAGACAACTCTTTTAATCCACCTGTCACGCAACAGCCTCCAGCTCACCAGAGTCTGTTCCAATTTGATCTACGGCAAATCAGTGGTTGCTGTTGTTTTAAGCCACTAAATTTTGGGGTGGTTTGTTACTCAGCAACAGAAAACGGATATGGCCAGGTTTGTGTTGCCTCTTCTTGAGACCACTTCAGCATCTGTAGCATGAAAGGGGCTTGTAATATACTGTAGTTCACACTGCCTTAAAATCAAATTGGAACTTTTAAAAGAGGATAAAAAAGAAATGTTTATTAAATGCCTATGACAAGGGTTTTCCCTACTTATTTTAGGGTTACTAAAGATAGCATAGCAACTACTAATACCTCCCAAAATATTCTGTAACAAATTAAAAAACTAGATCTCTCTTTCCAAAAGCCAACCAGCAAGTGAGGATGAGTACGAAAAAAAAAAAAAGAAAGTATAGCAAATTATGCTAATTTAAGATTACTTGTACAGTTCTGGCTGGAATAATGAGATTTTAAATAGTTTCCTTAACCATGGAAACAGTATCATACCTTTCTATAAAAATCTTCTTAATGAACAAGATCCATTGATCTTGACCCCAAATCTCTACAACTCATAAGGACAAACAGCAATATATAATTAGGTGTATCTTAGTAAATATTGTTGTTCATTTGCTACTTTCACCCCTGTTTTTAATCTTACAAGTGGTTATTATGTCTGTGTCATAAAGAATTTGGCTGGTCTTTGTCCATGGTTCCTGGGAGGTAGCCTCTAAACTCTTGCAATTTCCCAAGTGACTGGAGCATCTTTGCTATTCATAGTGGGCTCCCCAGATCACACCTGATAGTTTATGCTAAGGATGTATCTCATGGTGGGGTCCCTCGAGTATCTCAGTGAGATGACTCATGACAGGGGGTAGCCATGCCAGAAAGGTGGAATTTTGAGCCACTTGATACCAGCCTGACCTCTCTGGGGAAGGAAAAGGCACTGGCAATTGAGTTCAACCACACAACTAAATGATTCAATCAAGTACACCTACGTAATGAAGCCTCTACAAAAACTCTGTACATTAAGGTTGGGAGAGCTTCCTGGTTGCCAATATTCCTTGCACATATTTCCAAACATCGACCCCAGGAGTGTAATGTTTCCTTGAGGACATGGAAGCTTCACGTTTTGAACCATTCAAGTCCCAGTCACCACCCTGTGTGTCTATCCTTTTGGATGATTCTGGTTTGTATTCTTTTGTTATCACAAAGCTGTAACCGTAATTATAGTACTTTCCTGAGTTCTGTGAATCATTCTAGAAAATTACTGAACCTGAGGGGGTAGTGGTAACTTTCAAATTTGTAGCCAGCTGGTCAGAAGTGAAGGTGGCGTAGGGATTCCCTAACTTCCATCTGGTGTTAGAAATGAGAATAGTCTTGTCCAATTCCAAGTACTGTCCAACAAACTTCTATACTTTTATCTGTGCATTGTTCTGTAACATTTGCCATATGGGTGACTCAATAGATATTTGTTATTGATAAGTACCCAATAAAATACTTGTTAGATAAACAAGTACATACCAATATGAGAACAACATTAATAGTACCGATAAAACATCTCCAGTTTCTCCATTTGCTGAAAAGTATTTCAAATGCATGAACAATAGTTTCTTCTCCCCCTACACACTGAATAGAACACAACTCTTCTTAAAGTGCAAAGTCAACCTATCATATAAATTAAGATTATTTAAAACTATCCAACAAATTCCAAGCGGAGGTTTAAAAAAAAAAATTCTACTGACCTTGTAAGAATATAAGGCGAAAATGAAGCTGGATTATCTTGCTCTGAAAAGAGCGGCATGGATCCTCCCATTATCCACAGACGGAAGTACAAAATTATAATCACCTTCAGAGAACAAGGAGATGTGGTAAGAAAATAAACACATGCTGGGCTAAGTCTCACCTTTCTGAAGGATACCTTCCAGGTGCTTTACAAATACTTTGTTTTGCAAACACTGCTTATAGTGAGCATTTCTAAAATTCTAGTATTCAGGATGAGAGGGAAGAGTAGAAATAGCTGGGTAGGGAGGACGGTAAGCAATGAAGGTGATGAGGAAGAGATATACAAATTCATAATAAGAGCTGTATTAGTCACTTGCTAGCTATTATCCACTGCAGTAGAAGCCTTATATCTCACCTGAAGCCTCATAACAAAACTAGAAGTAGATGAGGAAGTTGTGGCTCAAAGATAATTTTCCCAGGGTCTCACACATTATAAATTACAGAATCCAGGAGGTGAACTTATGTTACTGTCCTTCAAACCCCAAACTCTTATCCATTCCACTCACACAGCCCCATGAAAGTTAATTTTAAATGAAACCTAATACTATTGCTGGGTCTTGAATGAAAACACTTGGGAGCAATTCCAGTCCTTGAACGCCCTAAAGCAGAATGTTCCTGAAGGGTTATTTCAACAAATCCCAGAGAATGCATTTTATTCACCCTATGGAATTTTCTGTTGCTAAGGTGAGCAAGGGAACCATAGATGACAGAGACACTTTTGTGGATGAGTTTTGTCCAGAGTAGAGTTCACCCACAAAGACCTTCTACATGTAATTCTCATTTCAATTAGGGCCAATTGCATTGTTTCTGTTTAAATTACAGGGAAATCTTGGCCTGAATAAAAGATTAAGTTTCGGGTGGTTACGGTTCAAATTTTTTTTTTTTCTTGAATATCACTGACTTTTTTGATGACTGCCTTTTACATAAGTGACCCCAAATCCAAAAAACTTAGAATGAATATATAATGTCAGCCAAAAGCATATCGACGATAAATAATGTCTAAGCAGCAATTTAAGGTCATCTTAACTTTCATATTCACACAATGCCCTGCTACAGGGTAGATCAAGGTGATGGGCAAATTTTCAAACTGATTTTAAATCCTTAAAGATATGATAATGGCAATGTCAACTACATAGCAGGCAAAGCATCTAAAAGAATATGAATTTACGAAAAATACTACAGAGAAGGAAAAAGCCCTGATGCTTCAATAAACCAAAAGAATAAGGAGAAAAACAGCAAAAAGGGCTTTGAGAGAAAAATTTAGAGAGAACAAAATGACTGATATTTGACAACTTTTATCACAACAATAACGTGAAATCAATTGCATTCCCAAACAACTCTAAGAAAATCAGTTGCTCTGGAACAGGTGTCAACTCATTTTAATTCTATGCAAAAACACTGGGGAACTCTTCAGAGAAATTCTTTTGCTCCTTTTGATGAAACTTCCCAGTCAAAGATCTCCGCTTCATTCAGTATATGCACATTCATCTTCTTCCATAAACACATTTTAGTGTTGAGAAAAATATTCAAGTTAATTGTTAACATTGGAATTGGAAGACATTTTTAAAAGTTTCATGTAAAACCTTATAAATTTTGATAGGAAACTTAGGACAAACAGCAATACCATAAGAGACTGGTCTCCTAACCTTATTGAATAGGACCGTCCAACAAACATAAGAGGATGATTAATGCAATAGTTGCCAAAGATGGCCACCCAAAATTCCCACTCTCTTTATAAACACATCCTGCTCCTCCAATCGAAAAATGCAGTCAATTTCCCTTCCCCTTAAATCTGGGTTGTTCTCGTTACTTGCTTTGTCCATCATAAGGTGGTAGAAGGTATACTGTGCCAGTTCTGGGCCTAACCTTTGAGAAGTCTTGCAACTTTTGGGTTCTCCTTTTAGAACCCAGTTGCCATGCTGTAAGGGAATCCTGGCTATCCTGAGAGAGAGGCCACATGGAAAAGCCTTAGAGGATGAAATATGACAGAGGGAGAGACCAAGGTGACTTAGCCCAGGCGACAGCTGAATGACCTGGCTCGGGTAACCTCAGCCAACAATCACGATGAGCCGAACAACCATCTGAATGAGTACTGCCCAGACTAAAGCATCTAGGGCAAATAAATGGTTGCTGTTTTAAGCCGTGAAATTTTGGGGTGATTTGTTACTCAGCAACAGAAAACGGTATGGCCAGGTTTGTGTTGCCTCTTCTTGAAACCATCTCAGCAACCGTAGCATGAAAGGGACTTGTAACATACTGTAGTTCACACTGCTGTGTCATTAAGTTTATATGTACCTAGAATTCTTCCATATATAACTTTTAATGCTTTCTTTAACATTTATGGCATATAAATGCTTTGATACTAAAATCATATTGTTAGAATCTATTGCTGACTCTATTAAATAATCCAGATTGTGTCTCTGAACCAAGTAAAGTAGAAATATTCCTTATCAGATATCTCAAAAGCACATATATGTATACTTACATAACTTATGACCAAAACAGCCCTTTTTAAAAAGGGCTTCATGGTAAGCAGGAAATCTCTATTGCTGCTTGCTGTTAGATACCTGAAACAGGAAAAAAAACAATTCTTAATTAACTGTAAGAGTCTGCCATATAAGACGTTCTCCTTTCAACATGAATATGCTGTAACCCTGCAAAAGGCTGTAAAGGATGGAAGCTAGGTGCATGGCTTCTGAAACCAGATCCCCTGAATTGCAATCCCCCAGTCCTGCTGCCTACTGCCTGGGAGACCTTGGGTATATTTCTTAACCTCTCTGCATCTCTGTTTTCCTCACTTAAAAAATGATGATAATAAGAGTATCTACATCACAGGACAGTTGTTAGAAATAAATCAGATAATGTATGGAAGAGGTGCTAGCACCAAAACCAAAACCAAACCCATTGCCAGAGTCGATTCCAGCTCATGGCAGCTGCATGTGTTACAGAGTAGAGCTGCTCTATAGGATTTTCTTGGCTGTAATCTTTATGGGAGCAGATCCTCAGGCCTTTCTTCTGTGGCGCTGCTGGGTGGGTTCAAACCAACAACCTTTACGTTAGTAATTGAGCACAAGCAGCTAGCACAAAAATAGCTATAAATATTACTATCCCTTCTATTCCCAAATAACTCAGACAACTATATGGTGTGGTGCAACAGATTGCTTCTATATGGCATTTCTCACCATGGTTTTATAACTCTCAACAAATGACTAGGTGAGACTATGCAAATGAGGTTCTTGGCCCCCCAAGGGGATTAGATAGCTTGCTAATAATGCAAATAAGGTACATGTCACCCTTGTGGGAGTGGGACCATGCAAATAAGGTATATGGAACCCTAATGAGGGGACTGGTCTGTTTTGCCATCCCCCTAGGCTTAAAATGAGCTATCCCAGAGGCAGAAAGGGGAACTCACTACCACCAAGAAGAAGAGACAGGAGTGGAGTACATCCTTTGGACCTAGGGCCCCTGTGCTGAGAACCTCCTAGGTAGACTGACAGAGAGAGAGAGCAGTAACACCAGAGACAGCTTGAGACAGCGAGAAGCAATGGCAGACAAACAGCAGCAGAAACAGGAGGCTGGCTCAAGACAGCTCGGGAGCTGACCCACAGAGCGAGAGTGCCGAGTGCTTCCAGGCAGAAGGTTTCCTGGTGGTGTGGGGTGCCTCTGGGCACTTGTTAGAGGAGCTAGGCTTGTTGACCTATGGAGCTACAGAGCTGAACACCTTGGGGCCAAGGTCTTACTCATGGAGTGAGGTGCCTCTGGGCACTTATCAGTGGAGCTAAAGAATTTCATAACACTTGGCCAAGCAGGGCAGAGGCCGGGCAGAACCAAGGGGCTGAGGGGCCAAGCTGAGAGGCCAATGGCCAGGGAGAGGCTTGCCTGTGGGCACAGTCAAGAAGCTGTCCTGACTAAGAACTATATTCTGAGTCATCCTGATCCTTAAGTATCCTGTTACTTCCCTAATAAATCCCAAAATCCTGAATATTGTCTGTGAGTTCTGTGTGGCCACTGCAATGAATTATCAAGCCCAGCAGAGAAGTAGAGAGTACCGTGGAAGGGACGGCTGGTGTCAAAACTGGTAAAAAGGTTTGAGGGTAGAGGTATGTTAGACCTCCACTTCATAGCAATCAGCCTTGGGCAACTGATGTTGATGGTGATTTTTCTCCCTTCATGAAGCTGGAGGAGGTCAGAAGTCCCTGTGCCATTTTTACATATGGTTAAACTGGTCACAAAGATAATCTTAAACAAAATAAGAGTTTGCTTACCTACTTAATATATTTGAGAGAGACAACATAGGTACCCTTCACCCACAAAATATTTCACTAATCTGTTTTATGGCTTTAAAAAAAGGGGTACTAAGATCACGTGAAGTTAAGAAATTTTTTCCAAGGTTACAACGTCAGTAAGCATCAGCGTTGGGAGCAGAGCTCACCACACTCAATAAATAATTTTCTTGTCTGCCAATGTCCTTTGGAACCAACACAGGTTACAAGAATGTCATCTTCTGGAGGGGCAGGAACCTGGTGTGGACCCTGCATCGGTCACAGCCCACTCACTGGTACAAAGTGAGAACTCAGTATATCTACATATATGACATATGACTGACTGACTCAACAAAGACGATGAAAGAGAAGTAGGAGGAGACTATTAACAAATACCAACTGAAAACCTAAAATGAGTTATTTTCACCTACATACAAATTTCTACATTTTAAAGTACAGAGAAGAGGAAACAAGAAAAGTTGAATCAAATCACAAAATCTTGCAAGCATTTCCCATCTCATCCTTATTTTCCCTACTGTTTTTCTTATTTTTCTTTTCTTTTACTCTTTTAAATCCAATTTTTTCCTCAAAGGAGTTCTACCCAGCATCTCTTAAAATTTGTATTTGAATGAGGAAATGTTCCCTAAGGAGAAAAATTATTTTGTAAGGCCTGAAGTTACTAGAGTGGGTTAGTGCCTCACAAAGAAATATTCACCTTGATGATTCCTTACAAAATATACAAGGCCCTCTGTGTTTTATAACAGTTAAATGTATCCAAATGGCACTACAAGGAGATGACAGGCTCTCTCAGAAGCAGTCATGCACCTTCTCAATTCCCTTCTCTTCCTGGTTCATAAACAGATGTGGAAGTGATACATGCTCAGAACCCCTAATCATTCAAGTAATGAATGTTTGGAGAAAATGGGGTGAGTCTGAAAATCACTAGCGTAAGCTTTTCGCAAGCTCTGGACTGGATCAATCCCCAAACACTCAATTTACATCCCTTTCTCCTCCCTTACCTCCCAACAGAGAGCTCACCAAGGAGGAAGGCCAAGGATACTGTTAGCTCTCACAACACAGGGATGTACCTACTGCCCCAAAGTGGGCTTACGGGAGTCACAACTTCTTGAACCTGTCAGTAAAAATTTGTGTACTTTTGCTTTGGTGTATTTTTCTGAAACAAAGTCCTTGTTTTTGATCTTCAGTCTCAAATCCGCCCATGCTTTCAAAAGGGTAAAGCTCTGCCAAGTATCCTTCTCTCAGCTCTGTCTCTACTGTGACCATTGCTTCCAAACCAACTCAACAAAGATCATCCTTGGATATTTCTGCTACTCCTTTACAGGGTGTGAGAGAAATGGCAGCAGGAAGGCAATGAGAGGACAATGTGGGAAAGTAAAGATGCCAGAGTAGAGGGGACTAGAGTTGTAATATATCTGAATTAAGAAGTGCTTCTTAGGTTGGCCTACTTCTGGACTCTCCATTTCTCAAGATTCCTCTGTTGCTTGTCTACTTTAATACAGAGGAAAAATTAGAAGTGGTTTTCTTTTCTACAGAAAAATAAACCACAGAGTTCAGGATTTTTTTTCAATGTTAAATTTGGCAAAATTCATCATGTTTTTTTTCACCCAATGCCCACATTATGATTGTTCCAGTGAGTTAAATTTATAAAGCCTTCTCTTGTCTGTAACCGGAGAAACCCTAAGAGTATGGTCCCCAGAAACCCTTTTAACTCAGTACTGAAGTCACTTTTAAGGTTCACCCTT
Source organism: Loxodonta africana (assembly GCF_030014295.1). Taxonomy (NCBI): domain Eukaryota; kingdom Metazoa; phylum Chordata; class Mammalia; order Proboscidea; family Elephantidae; genus Loxodonta; species Loxodonta africana. Next base: position 108,682,643 of record NC_087345.1, on the reverse strand, counting down.
CAGCCAAAGATTAGACAGGCCCATAAAGACAAAACAAGACACACCTACCCAGGGACAAGGACAAAAAGGTGGGGGCAGGGGAGGGGCAGGAAAGCTGGTAATGGGGAACCCAAGGTCGAGAAGGGGAGAGTGTTGACACATTGTGGGTTTAGCAACCAATGTTACAAAATGCTATGTGTATTAATTATTCAATGAGAAACTAATTTGCTCTGTAAACCTTCATCAAAAGCATAATTTAAAAAATGAAAAAAAAAAAAGAGTCCTCTTGTCTAGAAAGATTTCCTCCATGAGAGTTCCATTTCCTCAAGAAATTAAGCTAAAGGCACCAAATAATTTATTCCTAAAATTTAGCTTCACATAGTAATGAAAGTCTAGAATGGCAGTGAGAGCAGTGGATGAAGAAATAGCCTCTTCTCAAGATTTCTATTTCTATATGCTGTCCAACAGTAAATGAGAAAATAAGCCAAAAAGTCAGGGCCCCTTTTTTGGGTAAACACTAGATCAGAGGTTGAGATACCTAGGTTTATATAGGGAACACTCCAAGGGTTGAATTCTCTTCATTCCTTCCCCCTCGCATACCTACAGTAAAACCACACAGGAGAGACTCAAGGGATATCTACATCAATTGGCATAATACTGTATATAAAAGACAATATTCTGCATCCTACTTTGTTGAGTAGCGTCTGGGGTCTTAAAAGCTTGTGAGCAGCCATCTAAGATACAACTACTGGTCTCTTCTGGTCCAAAGCAAAGGAGAGTGAAGAAAACCAACAACTCTATGAACCACAGTCTATACAACCCTGAGACCAGAATAACTTGATGGTGTCCAGCTACCACTAACAACTGCTCCTGAACAGAATGGGAGAAAACTGTAGAATATCACATTTACAAAAAAGACTAGATTTACCGGTCTGACAGAGACTGGAGGAAACTCATAGTCCTGAGACTATGGCTCTAAGATATCCTTCTGACCTGGAACTGAAGCCATTCCTAGAGACCACCTCCTAGCCAAACAATAGATAAGCAAATAGGATAAACAAGAACACGTGAGTGGAATGTACTCCTTACAACAATCAATTACTCAAGATCTAAAGGGCACTATCTGCCAAAAAGCAAAGATGAGAAGGCAGGAAGGGGCAGAAAATCAGGACGAAAGGAAATGGGAACCCAGGGCAGAAATGGGGAGAGTGCTGACACATTGTGGGGAATGAAACCAAGGTCATGAAATACTTTCTGCACAAATTAGCAAATGGGAAACTAATTTGCTCTATAAACTTTTACCTAATGCACAAAAAAAAATAAAGACTGCACAGCAGAATTTTCCTCACTAGTTCATTACATATGGTCTGTGCATAGAACCTAATAACAGCAACAAATAATAATAGCATTATTAGTAGTAGTAGCGGTAATAATAGCAAATAATTACTATGTGACAAATACAATTCCATGTGGAAGAACATTCTACTTACCTTTTTATCGGAGGAGCCTAAAGGACAAGAAATAACACTAATTATAATATCAGATTATCTCAGCTATTAATTTCAGTCATAACGTATCTGAAAGTGCTCTGCAAATATAAGGTACTATGCAAACACTATAATTGATATTTTGCAATTTCAGTCAAGCCTCTTTTGTTTTCCCTGCAAAGCCAGGCTGTATGCCAGCAACAAAACAAAACCATTGGGGAAGCCACTGGAATCTAACTTGCCGCATGACTTGGAGTATGTCCACAGGAGATTCATGGGTGGTACAAACAGTTGAGCTCTCAACTACCAGCCAAAAGGTTGGCGGTTTGAACCTATCCAGATGTGCCTCAGAAGATAAGCCTGGCAATCTGCTTCTGAAAGGTCACAGCCTTGAAAATCCTAGGAAGCAGTTCTACTCTGCACACATGTGGCTGCCACGAGTTGGAATAGACTCAACCACAACTAACAACAGCAACAACGTCAATGAGGGAGTTGAACTAAATGATTTCAGGGTTCCTTTCAGGTCTAAAATATTATGATTCTTAGATATTCTCTCCAACTGCTGCTATCACAAAAAAAAGAAAAACGTAAGGAAACCAACCATGTTTCAAAAATAGGAATGCCAAGGGATTAATTAGGGAGGTGCAAATATTAATTGATTCCCACATTAAGCAGACCCTTCACAATTTGCAGCTGCATATGAAAAAATATTTTTACCTAAGTTTGGAGTAATAGCACAGTCAAACTGAACATATTTATAATTTTTTTATTTTAGGCAAATAAAAGCAAAAGATGGTTATCCAAAGTAAATTCCCTAACCTCTGCTTCCCCACATCCCAAATTTTCTGGGTACTAACATTCATCTTTTCGGTAGATCAGGTTAGAATCTTTGTAGCCAAATGTGACTTCTCCCTGAAGTTCACCCTCCATAGTTACTCAATCCTCAATCCTACTGCAGACTCAGCTGAGACCAGAACAACTAACCAGCATAAATCACAAACCCATAATCTGGAGAGCCAAACAAATGCTTATACATTGCCCATCACTGAATTTTGTCAATATGCTGAAATGTTGATATGAATTTTGTCAATATGCTGAAATGTTGACATGAATTTTGTTGTCATGTCCACAGGTAATTGAAACATAAAGCGATATGATCAATAAATGTTTACTGAACTGAATAGAATTTAAAAAATATTTATTCTGCCTCCCTTCAAATCAATTCTGTCTTCTTACCTTTCAGTGCTACATCAGAGTACAAAATAAGAATGCTCACAGTTGGGATGTGGACAATAGGTTTTAGGAGGAAAATTACTTGGATAGTACTATTTCTCTAACCTTAAATTTTGGTAGCTTAAATGAAAATATTATATTACACTTTCCAGACCTTCATGAAATGTACAAACAACTAATAATTTTGCCTAAATATCAACTCCACTGGCAAACATCTCGGATACCATAGGCTATTACTAATTAATGTAATACTAATAAATTATTGAAAACTATATATAAAATTCCTTTGAGAACATCAATCATACTAACTTAATTTTCCTTGCTCTTTCAAGGTAATAAAGGAGATGAATAAAAAGTTATATAGTATGACCAAAAAAAGAATTTGAATTTAGAGGTTTTTAGACTAAGAATTCAGAAATTTGGCTTCTCTTTGGAACACAAGAGACAGACGAGATTTTTCAGTTGATCAAAGTAGCAAAGACACAACTCACATTAGAAAAAGATTATAAGGTTAACAAAAACGACAAAAGAAATTTAAGTGTCTATGGGTTCTCTCTTTAATGCATTCTCCTTAAACCTATCAAGTGTCTGAGCTAAGCCTTAACAACCAAAGCAGAAAAGAGCACAGAACAGCCTTTGATGTTTACTTTGATATTCAAATGCAGATGCCAAAAGGAAGGAGCCAACTATTTTAAGAAGGAATTGAGGAATTTCTCAGTTCCATCTACTTAAAAACCCAAATTGACCTTAAATATCTCATTCTATGGCTGTGGTTAATTTTTTCTTCCAGAAATGTCAGTCTCAGCATGTTACAAAGAAAGCATTTACTTATATTATCACACATAAAATGGTGCAAATACAGGCAGGGAAGGCATATGGGGATATAACTTCAATTTTCTTAACCACTGTAAATATCAAAATTAGAATTGGAAGGGATCAAAACAGTTCAGGTAGTTTTACAGGTGGGAAAAAAAGGAAGCCCAGAAATGTTATGGGATTTGCAAAAGGTCACACAGTTTTTCAGTGTGCAAGGTCAATGACCTTAGTAGCTTCATTAATTTAGCCAGATAGAGTCCAATTTATATTCCCTCTATAATTAATTTAGTCAGAGGACCCAATTTATATTCCCTCTACAATTAATTTAATCAGAGGCCCCAATTTTTATTCCCTCTACAAGTAAAACAGCACTTCATGGAGTTTCAGTGATGACAGCCACATCTGTCATTTACAGCCCCAGAGTAGTTTGAATTCATTAAAAATAGGAGTACTGATGAGTCTGAATGGTCTGGATGACAACGAGTTTTTTTCTTTTTTTTGGTAATGCTTTTAATATGCACCAGTCACGTGTTGTTGCCAGGTGAAAACCCCAGGTTTTGCTCGGTGTGTGACCTGTTACAGCCAATAAACAAGAGGCTGAGGTGGGAGATCAGAAAGACGTCTTTACTTTGCTGCACAAGGAAAGGAGTAATCAGGGTTATTGCCTCCAAGACTGCTCACAGGCAGCTTGGGGAGGGGAGGGTGGGTTTTCACTGAGAGTGGACAAGGAAAAGTAAATTCATCATGAATATTCAGGATTGACCTTCACGCAGCAGCTCAGAGCTTGGGGATGAATATGCATTTTCTTTAGACAAGGGTTTGATCCCCCAGGATAGAGGAAGAGGTTGATTTTCTTTCATCAGGATGCTAAGTCTCCACTCAGGGGCAGGTTGAGGACATCTATGACCTGTTCTGTGGTTATCTTGTCAAGGACAATTTCAGAAGAAAGGGCAGCTTATTCTGCTTGGTGTAGGAGGATAAGCCAGAGCAGGTGTTTCTTAGAAGGGTTGGGCTCTGAGGCTGCCTGTCTCAATTGTGCTAAGCACTTGACCTTTTTAATTTCATTTCATCTTCACACCAGCCCTGTGAGTCCATACTCACCCCAACTTGAGAATCTCACAGCTAGCAAGTGCAGAGAGGAAACAACTCGAATCCAAAGCCCATTCTCTCATTCATTACTCTATACAGCATAAAGGAAAATAGAGCTGGTTTACCCAGCATGCATTCAACATATATTATCATTAAGCATATTCGTACATGTTGACAACACAATGACTTCTAGTTAACTAAAAATGATAAAGTTCACCTTCCATATTGTCACTGGTTAGTACCAAAACCAAACCAAACCCGGTGCCTTGAGTCGATTCTGACTCACAGCAGGTATCCAATAAAAGTTTTCATACACAGAATAAACTAAAGCTGAGCACAATTCTTGAAGGACCTTTACAGAAATATCCTCTTAAAGGTTAGCATATGTAGTAGCTGCTGCAAGCTGAAATGCAAGTTCCATTCACAGTGGGCTGATTTGGAAACTCTGAGTGAGAGAAGATGACCAGAAGGGGTGTACAAGTGCAGCTGGGAAAGTGACACCATATCCTGAGGCAAGCAACCAGCCAGCCCCACCGAGGGGAGAAGCAAGCAGAAACAGAAAGTAGGACAGATAGGGGTGGGCCCTGAGGAAGAGGACAAGTGAATCCGATGAAGAGAGAAGGAGTAAGATGGAAGCGTGTACACAGTGGCCTATAGTCGAGAGAGTGCAAATCCAGGTACAGGAAGTGAAAGAAGTTCATTATGGTTGAAAGACCAATTACAGACAGAATGGTGAGACGTGAGGCTGGAGAGGCAGGCAGGGAGGTAGGGATCAGGTCATAATGGGCCTGCATGCCTATTGTGGAGTCCGGACTTGATATTAACAACAATGAGGAGATGGTGAAGGGGTTCAGGCAGAGAGATGAGCTATCTGATTTCTAGCAGAGTGGCATCAGCATTGCATAACATTGGTATAGTACACACTCTGGGTCCCTGATAAAGATCAACTGCTGAGTCCTAACATGGCAAAGAGGAGGTCAGAGGCAAGGACCAAGAGCAACTGCAATGAAGACAGCCACAGCAGGAAAGGTAGGGAAATGGTGGACACCAGAAGGTGGACAGCTGTTATTTTGAAAGCTTCTAAGAAATCAGATTTGGAGACAGATGAGAGGCTCTAGTGTGAGAAAGTGGAGAACCCATAATCATGAGTAAGGACAAATGAGAAAAGCATGCAGTTATGGACTGATTGTGTCCCCCCAAAATGTGTATCAATTTGGCTAGTCTATGATTCCCAACAGTGTATGACTGTCCACCGTTTTGTCATCTGATGTGATTTTCCGATGTGCTGTAAATCCTACCTCTATGATGTTAATGAGACATGACTAGAGGCAGTTATATTAATGAGTCAGGACTCAATGTACAAGATTAGGTTGTATCTTGAGTTAATCTCTTTTGAGAAATAAAATAGAAAAAAAAGCGCCAGGAGCAGAGTGTGTGCTTTGGACCTAGAGTCCCTGCACTGAGAAGCTCAGAGACTAGGGGAAGATTGATGACAAGGAACTTCCTCCAGAGCTGACAGAGACAGAGAGTCTTCCCCTGGAGCAGGTACCCTGAATTTGGACTTCTCGGCTACTTACTAGACTGTGAGAAAATAAATTCTCATTGTTAAACCCATCTGCTTGTGGTATGTCTGTTTGAGCAACACCAGATAACTAAGACACATATGTTATACTTATTTAGCAGTATGATTTAGCTCTTTAGTATTTTCTTTTTTATTGTGGCAAGTATACATATATAAAACAAAACATTTGCCATTTCAACATTTTTTACATGTACAATTCACTAATATTAATTACGTTCATTGTGTTATGCAACCATCACCGCTATCCAATTTAAAATTTTTCCATCACACTTAGCAGAAGTTCATTTCCCCCCAAACAATGATGTTATCTTTTCCCCCTCCCTCCCACTAATAAACTTTGGTCTCTATACATTTGTCAATTCGAGATATTTAAGTAGGATCTTACAATATTTGTCCTTTGGTGACTAACCTATGTCACTCAGCATAACATTTTCAAGGTTCATCCATGTCACAGTATGTATCAGGACTTGATTTCTCTTTATGGCAGAGAAATATTCCATTGTACGTATATACCATATTTTGTTTATCCATTCGTCTGTTGATGAACATTTACGTTTTTCCATATTTTGGCTATTGAAAATAGTGCTACAATGAACACTGGTATACGAGTATTAATGTACTTTAATCTTTTGTAAGTTGGCCATTAATTTGGTATATATGAAAAACTTCTACTAATCTACTAACTAGACAATTGAATTTGCCAGAATAAGAACCTACTACATGAAGATATGTGTTATGCACCCTGGCATAAGAGAGGGCACTGTCCCATATTACAGATCCAGACCTCGTGAGCAGTGACTGTATAGCAGAACTGAGTTTTCTGATGCCAGTTCAATGCCTGGCAGTACCACGTGGTCTCCTCTTTGACCACATCATAAGAGAGAATTTGCTGTGTGTTTACCCTTATTCTCACCTGTCCAAGCTTGCTGCACACTACAGACTCTAAGGAATCCATGCAAATGAAATCATCGCTACTTGATATGTACACTTGTGCAGGTACACAAGTAATCTTTGGCACTAAGATAAAGATTAACAACAGCCAATAATTCTACAATTCTATTTTCTGACTTTCCCACTGGGATATGATGGCTGAAAATTAAGCAAATGGAAAACTGTATTTGATATTAGGACTATCCTGGTCAATCAGGGACATACCGCTTTCTGTTAACAACAATAATAATAGCACTTAGCGGATGCCTACTATGGCCCAGGCACAGTTCTAATGTGTTTAATCCTTAGCACATCCCTATAAGATGGAAACTATTATTATCTTCATTTTACAGGTAGGGAAACTGAGACACTAGAATGGTCAAGTAACTTGCCCCAAGGTCCCACAGCTAGTAATGAAGATAAGTCAGAAAACACAGCCAGTCTGTGCCCAGAACCATGAATGCTCTGCTCCCTCTCACATCCTTGCCAACCAAATCTCCTGTCTGTACCTTCCTAGCAGGTATCTGAATTTCGAATACTGTCTTCACAAGTACAAATACATCAGTGATACATGTTTAAAGGATGATAATGCAGGGTACCAGGATATACCTGGTCAATTTAGGAAATCAGCAAAAAGTCTGCTATAACTTGATCGCCACAAAAAATGAGAAGCTGTTTAGACAACACCATTCATTTTGACAAGCAAATACTGGGCACTGAGTTAGGCTCTAGAGGCAATGTATGAAAAGAATAAAGGCATGGAATCAATATTTGAATATTAACAACTAACATTTACTGAGTGCACACTGTGGGCCAAAAACTGTTCTAAACACTTTATTATCTCTAAACACACACACACCAATAACAACTGTGAAGCAGGCACTACTGCTATCCTCATTGTATAGATGTGGAAAATGAGGCACAAAGATGCAAATTAAGTTTCCAGGATCACAAAGCCAGTAATTAGCAGAACTGGGACTTGAACCTATGCAGTTTGGTCCCCAAGCCCACATTTTTAGCACTACACCACATGGTCTTCCTGAATAAGGTACTGCCAGAAGGAGGGGTGCACATGATAAAGGACCACAGGAGTTCAGAGACAGGAGAAATCAACATGGTTAGAAAAGAAAGAGACGCTTCAGGGAAGAGAGGAGAGATGCCCTGAGCCTGGAGGAACAGCGAAGATGGAGGAGTAGGAGAGGCAAGAGGGACTGAGGTTAGAGCCACCTCAGGCAGCTATGCAGGGACTACAGTGAGCACAGCCCACCCTGGACAATGGGGGCTCTCTGCAAACACAGCACAGACAGCCCCTTCTCCCATACTTGGTATACTCCTCAAAGTGCTTAACATGCTTCAACAAACATGTGAAAACTGGGGTTCAAAATTCAGAGCACTAGCACAGCAGCATTATAGCCTTAAATACTCATGTGGACCTCGTCTCCCTTTTACTCCAGCACTTGTGGCAAGAGTGATCTCTCCCCAGCAGCTCCCTTTCCCCTAAGCCTGCTCCAGTCCTTACCTGGCGTCACCCCTGTCACCAGGGCTCATTAGGTACCTGGAACAGGATGCTGGGAAGGAAACTCTTCCACCACCTCTCTCCATGTTTCCAAGTCTGACAGCTCACTCCCTAGGAGTGTCTAACCCTATGGTCATTGATCAGGCCACCACCACTCACAGGAGGGGTCATGATCTTTCCTTCCCTTGTTGCACTCATGTGGAATGCGGCTGGCTGGCCCAGTTGGATCTTTTCTCTCTTTCACTTTGATACTTGCAACTGGGTAAATACTTGAGTCTGGGGCCTGAGCTACAGACACAAACCAAAACCAAACCAAACCCAGTGCCATCAAGTCGATTCCGACTCATAGCGACCCTATAGGACAGAGTAGAACTGCCCCACAGTTTCCACGGAGCGCCTGGCAGATTCGAACCGCTGACCCTTTTTAGCATCCGTAGCACTTAACTACTACGCCACCAGAGCTACAGGCACAGCAGTGTAGATTTAGGGCAGAGAGAGAAGGAAGCCTCACTTCAACCTTCACAGAGCCACTTCCTTCAATCCAGCTTTAACTCAAGGGCCCTGCACTGCCATCTCCTCCCCCACTGTCACCCCCATTCACATGATCTGAAGTAACTCTCATAACAACAGACAGTAAACCCAGAAGCTCTCAGAAACACGTGGTTTTATGGGCTGAGTTCACGCACGGGCCAAGGAAGACATTTGGCAGCGTCAGCTTCCTGCAGACCACAGCTTCTCCTGAAATAGATCTCTTCTCCACAGCGGTTGCTGAGCTGTGGTCAGAGTCCTGTGGCAGGCTAGGTGCCTAATAAAACTCAACTTCACAAACCAGAGGAAAACAACGCCTGTGTGGGAAAAAAGAAACCTTTTCTTAGTCTAAACAAACTCATCTAGAGAACAGTCCATTTCTCTGACCCCACCCATAACGTGGCTTTATATTTAAGATAGGAGAGGTGACTGACAGAGTTAGAGGGGCTAGAAAATGGGGAATTAGTCATTGCCTGCACAAACTTTGCTAACACCTTTAAAATTTTACTTTTTCTTCAATAATTTTATTTTTGGGGGATTCAATTTTTATTTCACTTGGCACTCCAATTTTTACATTGAGGACCAAAAAAAAACAGAATTTTTTCAATGCTAGTCAATTTGGTTTAATTTTTATTTATTTATTTATTTGTATTCTATGGGCAATTGGTTGCTTAATTAAAGATTTTTCACTTTTTGTACAGTATCTTTTTTATTCTTTTCCTTGTAATTTTCTAACAATGGTTTCTATCTAAAAACGGTTTTCCCTTTTGTACGGGAATCTATATTCTATAGCAGACCAAAGTTACAACTCAGATTTTGTCAAAAATTATTTATAAATAATTTTAATTCTGATTTCAGGTAACTGATTCCAACAATTTTTTTTTTTTTCTTACTGTTGAGGGGAAATGTTATATCAAATTCACTATATATTTGCTGAATTTGTTTCTTAATATTGTCTTCTCTGTGTTTGCTTTGGCAGCACACACACTAAGATACTGCTTTATTTCCTTTGATTTTTAAAATGCAACAAACCACTTTTTAATTTTGCTATGCCATGGCAAATTGCTACTGCCATTGTTCATGAAATTTGTTACTTTCTTCCAGGCTCGTGTTTCCTTCACTATTCTTGTTTTGTTTTGTTAAATTGAACTTTAGATGAAGGTTTACAGAACAAACTAGCTTCTCATTAAACAGTATACATATTGTCTGATGACATTGGTTAACAAAACCACGACCTGTCAACAGTCTCCCCTTCTCGACCTTGGGTTCCCTATTACCAGCTTTCCTGTCCCCTCTTGTGTTCCTGTCCTTGCCCCTGGGCTGGTGTGCCCCTTCAGTCTCGTTTGTTTTATGGGTCTGTGTAATCTTTGGATGAAGCGTGAACCTCAGGAATGACTTCACTAATGAGCTAAAAAGGTGTCTGGGGGCCATACTCTTGGGGTTTCGTCAGTCTCTGTCAGGCCAGCGAGTCTGGTCCTTGATTTAATTTTTAAATTCCAATACTCAATCACATTGTAAGCTCCTAAGGAGAAAAGCTATAAATAAGATTTCAGAGTAGAAATAAAAATCACACTGCCTCTGGGTAGCATAAACATTTAAGCGTTGGACTACTTAACCAAAAGATTGGTGGTCTGAAACCACCCAGAGGTGCCTCAGAATAAAGGCCTGGTGATCTGCTGCTGAAAGACCACACCTTGAAAACCCTACGGATTACAGTTTTACTCTGTACACATGGGGTCACCATGAGTCAGAAGTGACTCACCAGCAATAGGTTTTGGTTTGGTTTTAGTTCTTAGCACAGAGGATATATAACACACCAAAAACCAAAGCAAACACCTTGCCGTTGAGTCTGCTCCAACTCACGGAGACCCCACGTCTGCCAGAGTAGAATTGTGTTCCGTAAGGTTTTCGGTGGCTGATTTTTCGGAAGTACACCATCAAACCTTTCTTCCAAACATTATTCAGATACTTGTCAGGTTTTTTTAACGTTTATGTAAAACGTCTATCAATATTGTGAAAGTTAGGATTCTATAACAATTAAGTCTATATAACGTTTTTAAAATGCATGATTCTTTTGGTTATTTAATTTCCACATTTTTCCAATTTCCTTTTAGACCTGAGTCTCAATTTGAAACACAATTAAGAAGCTTAAGCAGGAAAGTTGCCAAAGGAACTAGAAATTCCAGTCTCAGTAATATTATGCAGTTTTACTTATATTTATTTTTATTTTACCTATATTTTCCAAAGTAAGCATTTAGAAAATGTTAAAATACTACAGTTTTCTAATTTGTAATTACCTGTGTATATGCCTCAGTTTCCAGAGTGATCTCTAAAGGTCCCGCATGCTGAGCTCTGAAAAAATGGTGCCAGGAATAACCAGGTGTGGTGAAATGACTGCAGGCCACAGAGTCACAAAGACCTGGGTTTGAATCCTGACTCGTTCAGGTGTGATCTGGAAGACTGGGAAAGCCCTTTAACCTCCCTGGTCTCAGGTGGGTCAGGTGTAAAATGGTCATAATTTGTATCTTACGAGGTTAGTGAGAGGATTTTATGATGGGTTCAACACACTGCCCAGCACGTAAAAAAAAAAAAAAAAAAAGAGGCACATTGCTATCAAGTCAATTCCAACTCACAGCAACCCTACAGGGCAGATGGTACCTAAATAGCCATCATTACAATAGTGACCATGACTCAGCTGAAAATACTAAAACTCTTGCAGCCTGTTCTTCATGGCCACAAACAAATAAGTAAATGGATTCAACTACACAGTAAACTGAAAAAGGACTTAATCCTTAACGAATTGTGTCAGCTCCCTCCTTCCTGAAAGGAGAAGGGAAATAGAACACAGTATCTTTCTAGAAGACAAAGCTTTCATTTGACTTTCACCATTCTTCTTATACACTGGACTTCTTTAATTCAGCTTGGATACTGAAGTCAGATACTCAGGTCTGTTGTGCAGGTTGTGCCAACACATGGGACCCTGGCTGAGGAGGTGGAACTGAAGTGAGGAGTAAAGGCTGAAATCCAGCCCGCTCTTCTTTCACAACCCGTGTGCCGTAGGTCTGGGCTGCATCTTCCCTGAGGAAGGGGAGCCTCTTTCTAATTCTCCCAAAAGGTTTCCTCAATTCAAAAATCATGTACCCACCGTGCCACATGCCCACAGCTTTTCCTATTCCTCACATAAAGGTGTCCTATTGGCCAGCAGCAGCCCTAACTCTATTATTATTTAATACTCACTAGACAGCTTCCTTGTCCTGATGACTTTCACAGGCTTGTTTAATCTAATGTTTCCATTTTCTCTGCAGCCAATTTCATTTTCTCACTGACATATTATCACAGTGTTGCTATATTTCCAGTCACCAAGGCATGTGCAAAGCTAACTTAATGTTCAGATGAAGAATGGCATTTGTTTCTGTCTTACTCAGCTGAGTTTCCCTTGCTCATTCAGCATGGTACTTTGCACAGTGGGCACTGAATTCATCAAAATGAATTAAAAATACTTTAATCATACAAGTCTTAACACTACCTTTACAAATTCCACTGATACTGTGAGCAAATTTGAGACTATGATTTTAACAAACACATTTGTCCTTCTCTAAACTTCAACTCCAGCCAAATTAAATGTCCTCTGAAAATTTTCCAATCCAAATTTTCCAGATTCTAAAGGCTTCCACGCCTGAGGCTGGATTGTCACAGGGTGACCAACCAGACTGTTCTGCCTGGTGCTGAGGAGATTACTGGGACATGGGACTGTCAGTGCTAATGCTGGGAAGGTCCTGGGAAAACCAGGATGAGTTGGTCACCCCATATGCCATCATTTAGCAAATTGGTACATTAGAATAAACTGCTGAGGAGTAAACCAAACCAAAAGTTCTGCAAAATTCAAAGAAAACAATTAGTTTATTCTTCTTGTCCTGGATATGGCGTGCGTGTGTGTGTGCACACACATGCGCGCGCGCACACACACACACACACACACAACCTCTGTGATCCATGACTTCTGTTCCTTGTAAAAAATGGTTTAGTTCAAAAGAAGAGCTTCTCTGGTGGGAGATTTCTACTAATTGGTAAAAAAAAAAAAAAAAAATTTAATTGGTAGACCTTATTAATTCTGAAAATATGGGAATAAGAATTTTCTCATCAACACTTTTCAGCTGCCAAACAAATCTTTTCATCTAACTTGAATCAGCCAATTGAACAATATAACGTATTCGTTACAGCATGGTTTTATTAACGTAACAAAAAGGAAAGAAGGAGAGGAAGAAACAAGCATTTAATAACCATTAAGACTACATAAAAACTCCTCCTTGCTGTTGAGTCAATTCCAACTCATAGCAACCCTAAAGGACAGGGTAGAACTGCCCCATAGGGTTTCCAAGGAGCGGTTGGTGGATTCAAACTACCGATCTTTTGGTTAGTAGCTGAACTCTTAACCACTGAGCCACCAGGGCTCCTTAAGATTGTACAGAATCCCCTAAATGTACATCAATGGAATTGTAATGACTTTATCTAGTGGACTATAAAGCTGCCTGGTTGTTGTAGTAAAGGTTGATATTTTAGAAGCAGAATTCAAATCAAGCTTACCCCGTTAATTAAAAAGAATTCATCATCTTGATTTCAAAATACGTGATTTCTAAATGTAATAGATACAGTGATGCCTAAATGATCGATCTTAGCTGTAAACAAACAAAACCAAACATTTAAACAAAAACTAAAACTGAAAAACTTCATGTCTTTAATTTTTTGATACATTTATCTGTTTTTACTCTGCCACGTGGGTCATATATTCACTTTTGTTTTTTAAATGCAGCCATGCTGTTGTTGTGTGCCATCGAGTGGATTCTGACTTATAGGAACCCTATATGACAAATTAGAACTGCCCCTTAGGGATTCTTAGGCTATAATTTTTACGAGAGCAGATCACCAGGTCTTTTCTCCAGTGGAGCAGCTCGGGGGTTCAGCTAACCTTTCAGTTACCAGCCAAGCACTTAACCACTGTGCCACCAGGGCTACTAAATTCGGTCATAGTTAGTTTAAAAGTCTATGAAAGTTTTTGTATCTTACATGCCATTCTTTCTTTTATCGTCCTTTCCTTGTCTGCAAGGTTTAATGACTACGGGATTATCTAAAGTCATCACACTCTCCATATTCACGAAGGCTCCAATTTCCTGGGTCATTTACTGTAAACACCATAGTAAATAAAGCTAAAAGCAGAATTTTTCCACTCTCAGTCATCTGCTCTCAGGTAGAACAACCACATCAGGAAAGTTAAGTGAATTCTTAGGACAGACAAAAGCAACAAATGTTCATCATAAGAAAAACAAGTGTACCAAAGAAGTTTTGATATATTCTCTGCCCAAGCAGGAAACCTGATCCCAGTCAGCAATCTGTTTCCAGAGGCTCATCTAAGTTCCACCTTCAAACCATAGAAAGGTCATCTCCAGTGGTGACAGGGCAGAGCCCCTTGTCAGGATATGAGGATGGGGCAGCCTCTGCAAATTCCATTAGGATGGTGGTTAAGACTCACGCTTGATCAGGAATCCCCGATCCAGCACCCTAGGATAAACTGATAGAACACGGATGCCTGCAGACAGCCAAATGTAGCATTTCAAGGACATGCTGGAAGGAGGCCTGCAGCCAGGCCACATCAGTGTGGACAGCTGGGGAACAATTCATTAGCTTTTGACAGGGCTGGCTGGTATGCCAGAGTGTGTGAAGAAGAGAAACATCTTGTTCATATAACATCATCTGGTTGAGGATCAAAATAACATAATTCACATTGAACTCTCAAGATGAGATATAGACAAAGGTCCAAGTCTGGCCCATCTATGGGAATAGAATTATTAACGTTATACATCAACCCAGTTACTTCCAGGATCAAGGTTATTACAATTAAAAAGTAAAATAAAATTCACAACATGAACGGCCCTTTTCCTGGGTGTTTGTTTAGTGCACTTTAAAATTTTTTGTTCATTTGCTTCTGTTCATACATCTAAACAGGATCAATGAGCCTATTCACTGATAGACACTTAACCCTGTAGTTATTCCCATGCACAATAAAAAAAAAAAATATATGCCATAAAATATGCACAGAACCACAGGCAGCCCACATGGTATATGAATTAATTCATATTTGTAAGCCATTCTCACACATGTAGTTGTCTTTTACAAATGAAGAAATTCAATCTATCATTATATTATTCTAGAAATTGAACACACCCATATTTCTCCAACACTCTGAAACTCATCTACTAAACAACCTCATCTATTGGTTACACATACAAGAATCAGAGATAGACAAAAATTGCTTCTGAGCAAGTAACCCTAATGTTTCAAACCCACCGTTCTCTGATTTTCATCCCTGAAGCAAAATAAAACCATGCAGAAGTGCTGGTACAGGCAAGCGCACTGTGCCGGAGACTGGCTCGCTGCGCACCAGATCCTGTATCTCACTTTTCCGGAGCGCACAACTGGACTGATTTCTCTGTTTCTCTTACAGTTAGAGATGTTCATGTGCTTTAGTTCTAGCCGTAGGAATGTGAGTGGAAAAGACAGGCACCACTTAAAAATTTTCCTGTATCGTTTGAGCAGCCAAGCGCTTTCTTCTTCCTGCTTAATGAACATAAGCCTGGTGACCTCAGAAGTCACTGCTTGAAGATCCAGAGCCACAAGGTAGAGAGAACCTGAGTTCCAGAATCACAGTTTGGATGTGAGCTGCCTACCAATCAGGAGCAACTATTTTAGATTTTAGTGAGAAAGAAAGAAATTTCTATCACATGTGAGCCACTGCTCAGAACAAGTGTTATCTTAACTCATACAAGTGCGAACAGTTGCAAAAAGTGACATCTAAAAGGAAGGAAAGACATCTACAAACTCATCTTTTTGAAACAAATCTGAGATTCTCTAAAGAATTTACATAAGGATCATTAATGCCTCAATATTTACAAATACTAAATTTTCAAAAAATATAATAGAATACAATGCTGACATGAGCTCCATGAGATAGGCACACTCGTGGACTTCTCAAGGGACAGAAAATTTGTATAACCTTGAATAACCTTTTCTGAATAGCAATTTGGCAATATGAATCAAAACTTAACACACTTCCCCAGCCTTTTGTAATCACTCTCAACTTTTTTCCAAGAAGATAATCAGAAAACTACAGGAAGACTTTTAGGTATAATCCATATTAGTAAATAACTGGGCACAACCTAAATTTACAGTTAGAGGCGAACAGTTAAATACATTTTGGCACAACCATGCAGCAGAATAAAATACCGTCATTTAAAAATTATGTCTAGAAGAATACTGGAAGATACATGAGAACTCTCATTATATACTGCTAAATAAAGCCAAAGAACATGTCAAAGAAGCACATACAATATGAATCCAGTTTTCAAAATGCATGTATAACAAAAGAGTGGTGAGCTATGTATCAAAACATTAATAGTGATTATCTTGGTTATTAATATAATGCATGTCTTAATTTCTTCTACATTCTTTTCTATAATTCTGAGTTTTTTTTTTTTTTTTTTTAGGAATTAACAGGTAACTTTTATAACCAGAAAAAAAATCACTATTGAACAAGGGTAAAAACAAGGAAAGACAGAATCTTAAAAAAAAAAATTTTTTAAAGCAGATACTAGAATTAGAAGCCAAAAAGCAAACACAAATTAAATTAGTTGAGCCAGCTCAGTAAGGCTTCAGGAACTAACTGTTAACAGTACTGCTCAACAACCAAAGCTCCCAACCATGACTCTACGGTACCAAAAGGTATGGTCACATTTAAGGCAAAATACTGTACTTAGGAAGGAGAGGCATACACATAATCTTCAGAAAAACTTTTCATCCCAAGTAAATAAGATACAAAAAGTTGTGACCTTATATTAATTAAAAAAAAAAAAAACTCAGCTACTTGGAAAATGCAACTATGCATTTAGTCTGTCAGTTGATTAACCTAAATGAATTTTAAAATCTACTGTTTATCAGAGATATAAGTTACTAATGTTTTACCCTTCATTTTCTCAGGATGTAAGGAGGAAAAAACATTTTTTGGCAATAAGGTAACAAATGCAAACATAAACCCCAAATACTAAGTTTTATTTCACTCTCATCCTGGAATATCCTCATCCCTCGGAATCCTAACAATTCTTCAATGTCCATCTTGAACCCTAGCCTTTTCACGGGAAGATTCCTATATTCTCTTGATCCCAACTTATTTTGCATTTTTGGAACTTCAATTTTACCTAAGCCTAGGCCAATTTCTTTTTTTTCCTTAGGCCAATACCCAGTGTACTATCTTGCTCATTGCAGGTGTAAACTGATTGAGGGATTATTTGTGAAGGATTCATCTCTATAATTAGATACAACGGTCATGACAGCAGGAATAAGATCTTATGTATCAGTCGTTTTCCATACAGGAAAATATCAGAAGCTCCTCAAAATTTGTAATGCAGTCTATTTAATTATTTACTTGCCAAATGATTCTTTTGTAAAAATAAGCAGTTTTGAGTCCTTTATTATTATTTTTTTAAACTCACTGAAAACTCTTGGTCATTTGTATTTGGAAAACATTTATAATATCAACGATTGCATTTTTAATCTCTTGAGAGTATACACTGTGAGGTTTTATTTTATTAGGGTGTTGTTAGTTTCCATTCAATCATTTAAGCTGATAAAAACAAGATAAGTAGTTAGTCTCATTTATATATAGTTTCTAGTATTAAAAAAAAAAACCCACTGCTGTCGAGTCAATTCCAACTCATAGCAACCCTACAGGACAGAGTAGAGCTGCCCCATAGAGTTTCCAAAGAGTACCTGATGGATTTGAACTGCCAACCTTTTGGTTAGCAGCCATAGCTCTTAACCACTATGCCACCAGGGTTTCCAGTTTCTAGTACAGTATACAAAACATTTAGCAAACATTTACTGAACTATTATATAATGTAAAAACCTGCTTGCAGTTACTCCAGATTTTGCTTATAGCCATATTCTGTATAAACTTTTTCTACTACTTTAGCAGTAGTAGAAGTATCTGGTTAGCAATAACATAACTAAAAGATCAAAAAAAAAAAATGATTCTTAGACTAAAGAAATTTATCTGTATATACTATAGCTTTTAGAATACTCTTAAGTTTTAATTTCTTTCGACGCTACCCTATCAGCTATATTTATAGATTAAAGGGATTTAATGATAACTGCATTTATCCCATACCTTTCCCTATGCACTTTATATTATCTCATTTAATTCTCACAATAATTTATATTGTACTTTAAAATCCCATTTTACAGGTGGGATAACTTTAGCTTGAAAGTTTTAAGGAACTGTACAATTCCACAAAGTTTGTGTGGAGTAAAGCTAGAATTAAAATTAGGCCAGTCTAAAACATTTCTTGAGATGTTCCAACAAACAGATGCAGCACTGGAGGTGCTCACTCATCTATGCCAAGAAATGTGGAAGACAGCTTCTTGGCCAACTGATTGAGAGAGATCAATATTTATGCCTATTCCCAAGAAAGGTGACCCAACCAAATATGGAAATTATAGAACAATATCATTAATATCACACGCAAGCAAAATTCTGCTGAAGATCATTCAAAAACGGCTGCAGCAGTATATCGACAGGGAGCTGCCAGAAATTTAGGCTGGTTTCAGAGGAGGACGTGGAACCAGGGATATCATTGGTGATAGCAGATGGATCCTGGCTGAAAGCAGAGAATACCAGAAGGATGTTTACCTGTGTTTTACTGATTATGCAAAGACATTTGACTGTGTGGATCATAACAAACTATGGATAACACTGCGAAGAATGGGAATTCCAGAACACTTAATCGTGCTCATGAGGAACATTTACATAGATCAAGAGGCAATTGTTGGACAGAACAAGGGGATACTGATTGGTATAAAGTAAGGAAAGGTGTGCGGCAGGGTTGTATTCTTTCATCGTATCTATTTAATCTGTATAAGCTGAACAAATAATCTGAGAAGCCGGACTATATGAAGAAGAATGGGGCATCAAGATTGGAGGAAGGCTCATCAACAACCTGCATTATGTACATGACACAACCTTGCTTGCTGAAAGTGAAGAGGACTTGAAGCACTTACTAATGAAGATGAAAGCCCACAGCCTTCAGTATGGATTACACCTCAACATAAAGAAAACAAAAATCCTCACAACTGGACCAATGAGCAACATCATGATAAACGGAGAAAAGATTGAAGTTGTCAAGGATTTAATTTTACTTGGATCCACAATCACCAGTCATGGAAGCAGCAGACAAGAAATCAAAAGATGCATTGCATTGGGCAAATCTGCTGCAAAGGAGCTCTTCAAAGTGTTGAAGAGCAAAGATGTCACCCTGAAGACTAAGGCACGCCTGACCCAAGCCATGGTATTTTCAATCACATCATACGCATGTGAAAGCTGGACAATGAATAAGGGAGACCGAAGAAGAGTTGACGCCTTTAAACTGTGGTGTTGGCAAAGAATATTGAATATACCATGGACTGCCAAAAGAAGGAACAAACCTGTCTTAGAAGAAGTACAACCAGAATGCTCCTTAGAAGCAAGGATGGCGAGACTGCGTCTTACATACTTTGGACATGTTGTCAGGAGGGATGAGTCCCTGGAGAAGGACATCATGCTTGGCAGAGTACAGGGTCAGCGGGAAAGAGGAAGACCCTCAATGAGGTGGATTGACACAGTGGCTGCAACAATGAGCTCAAGCATAACAACGATTGTAAGGATGGCACAGGACCGGGCAGTGTTTCGTTCTGTTGTGCGTAGGGTCGCTATGAGTCGGAACTGACTTGATGGCACCTAACAACAACAACAACAAAATATTTCTTAAAAACCCAAATCTATGCACACTGGGAGTACTACTTGAAATAGTACAACATATGAATCAGCTCATTTGTCCATCATTAGGAGAAAGGTTGAATGAACTACATACACCCACACGATGGCATACTATGCAGCTGTGAAAAGGGATGAGAAAGATCTCTACATATTGCTATGGAGTGGTCTCTGGGATACAGTGTTAAGTGGGAAAAAAAGAAAAGCAAGGAGGAGAAAAGTATGTGTTATATGCTATCATCTGAAATTGTTGTTGCTGTTGTTAGCTGCCATAGAGTCGGCCCCTGACTCATGGTGACCCCATGAATATCAGAATGAAACACTACCCAGTCCTGCACCACCATGACTGGTTGTGGCTGGGACTGTTGTGATGCACTGGATTTTCATTGGCTTATTTGCAAAGTAGATCACCAGACTTTTCTTCCTAGTTTGTCTTAGTTTATCTCATAAACTATTTTTAATAATCATACTGTTCTTGGCAATACTGGTATTGTTATTTTGAGAGTATTGTGTAAATAATGTGGGATAAAGTAAATAAAAAAATTATGCTGGTGCTGTTAGGAACCTGAATTTTCAATGGCAGTAAAAGAGATACAGACGTTTCACCACCAAGGTTAGGTAAACTCCCTGTAGTTCTGAATATGAATTGAAAGCATCAGAATGAACTCAGGATCAATTTTTATCCCTGAAAAATACCAATTGATTTTGATAGAACTGTCCACTGAAAAGGCCTAGAGACAGTAAACTACTCAGTAGCAAAGAGCATCCCAAATGCCCAGGTTTTGGTCCTAAAAATCATGTCTAAATAAAATAATAATAAATAAAAGGTCTTGGGAAAATGGCTGTTTCCAGATCAGGAGAAGAAAATGTATAACATGAACACAGAATACCTGATCATACCAAGAAAGCTATCAAAGATTACTAAGTCATGTCAAAAGGAGTTAAGAGCCAACCTGAAAAACACTAATAACAATAGATTGACACATATCAAACATATATAAATCCATGAAATCATAATGATACTTAAAAGAAGTCTTCTATTATTTTTGGAGGATGCCAGTAAACTAATTATTTTGGAAACTAGCCAATAAAGCAAAATAATCAAGGATTTGTTCTGCATTCCCTATATAATCTGTATCTCCAAGGTAACCAAACATTTCATGAAGCATTGTTTCTTTTGATAAAAGTATTCTAGCCAATAAATGAAGACAGAATGATAGAAGAGTACAATTTAATTCCTAATAAAGTAGTGGATCTAGGCAACAATCATATGGCAACTCACTTCACAAAAAGAAAAACCACCAGTATTCACTTCCTGCTAGAAGTACATAACACAATATCAGAGGTGTTCTTGCCCAAAACAGAAAACCCAAGAGCAATCAAACCTCTATATTAACTATCAAGTTACAGGAAATACAGGGGATAGGGGAACATATCCACTGACATCATAGGGATGTATTCAGCAAAATGAAGGCTGTGGGAAACATTCCAGGACCCCCAACCCCCTCAAAAAAGCAAGGGGAAAATAAAACGAGTGAGGTAGGAGAGGAAAACCTATGGATCAATAGGGACTATAGAGGCAGATCAACCAATAACAATGGATCAACATTTGGATTCTATTCAGAACAAGTGGAAAAATATGAAAAAAATTAGGAAACTGTAATGAGTGACTGGATTTTGATATTAAGAATTCATATTAATTCTTTTAGATAGGACAGTGTTACTATGGCTGTATTTAAAAGAACAGTCCTTCAACTTTAGACGCTCCTATGGAAACATGTGAAACCTCAGGGTGTCGGATATTTCAGAATAGTTTGAGGGTGAAGTAAGGAGCTGATAATTGTTGAAGGTGAAAGATGAGTACATGAAGATTTATTATACTGTTTTCTCTAATTCTGTACATGTTTGAAATTCCCCACAATATATAGCTCTTTTTGTAAATATCAGGTTAGTCATTTGAAAATGAACTAGTATCTATAAATTGAGAATGCTCAAAGTTGAACAGTAAAAAAAAAAAAAAGTAATCTAATTAGAAAATGGGTAAAGGGCACAAAGTGACATTTCACATTTCACTATAGAGGATATACAGATGGCAAATGAATGCTTGAAAATGTGTTCGATGTCACTAGCTATTACAGAAGTGAAAATAAGATCACAATGAGGTTAACACTGATATCATTACACACTTAAATGATGACTAAAATAAAAAATAGTGACAATACCAAATGTTGGTGAGGACACAGAGAAATTCACCCATTTACACATTGCTGGTGAGAATGTAAAACAGTATAGCCAATCTGGAAAGTAGTTTTTCAGTGTCTTAAAAAAAAATAAACATACGCTTGCTATGTTTTTGATGTTGTTGTGTGCTGTTGAGTCAGTTCCGACTCATAGCAACCCTATGTACAACAGAATGAAACACTGCCCGGTCTTGTGTCATCCTCACAATCATTGTTATGCTTGAGCCCACTGTTGCAGCCACTATGTCAATCCATCTTATTGAGGGTCTTCCTCTTTTTTGCTGACCCTCTGCTTTACCAAGCATGATACCCTTTTCCAGGGACTGATCCCTCCTGATAACATGTCCAAAGTATGTGAAACGTAGTCTCGCTATCCTTACTTCTAAGGTGCCTTCTGGCTATACTTCTTTGAAAACAGATTTGTTTGTTCTTTTGCCAGTCCATGGTATATCCGATATTCTTCACCAACACTACAATTTAAAGGCATCAATTCTTCTTTGGTCTTCCTTATTCATCATCCAAGTTTTGCTTGCATAAGAGGCGACTGAAAACACTATGGCTTGGCTCAGGCGCACCTTAGTCTTCAAGGTGACTTCTCTGCTTTTCAACACTTTCTAAAGAGGTCTTGCGCAGATTTGCTTAATGCAATGTGTCTTTTGATTTCTTGACTGCTGCTTCCATGGGTGCTGACTGTGGATGAAAGTAAAATGAAATCCTTGACAACTTTAATCTTTTCTTCATTTATCACAATGTTGCTTATTGGTCCAGTTGTGAGGATTTTTGTTTTATGTTGAGGTATAATCTGTACTGAAGGCTATGGTCTTTGACCTTCATCAGTAAGTGTTTCAAGTCCTCTTCACCTTCAGCAAGCAAGATGGTCTATCTGCATAATGCAGGATGTTAATGAGTCTTCCTTCAATTCTGATTTCCCATTCTTCTTCATATAGTCCAGCTTCTCAGATTATCTGCTCAGCATTCAGATTGAATAGGTATGGTGAAAGGATACAACCCTGAAGCACACCTTTCCTGACTTAAAAACCACACAGTATCCCCTTGTTCTGTTCAGATGAATGCCTCTTGATCTAGGTACAGGTTCCTTATGAGTACAATTAAGTTTTCTGGAATTCCCATTCTTCACAATGTTACCCATAATTTGTTATGGTTCACACAGCCGAATGCCTTTGTATAGTCAATAAAACACAGGTAAACATCTTTCTGGTATACTTACCATATTACCCAGTAACTGCACTCCAGGGCAGTTATTAAAAAAAAGAAAAAACCTGTGGACAGATGTTTATAGCAACTTCATTTCTAATAGCCCAAACTAGAAATAATCAACATGTCCCTTAATAGGTAAATGGTTAAACAAGAAATACTATTCATACAAGTTGGATGCATCTCAAAGGTATTATGCTAAGTAAAAAAAGGCCAATAAAAAAAGTTGCATACTGGAAAGGGAAGGAGCAAGATGGCGAAGTGAGTGGATGCTCCCATTTACTCCTCCAGCAACTAACTCACTGAATAAAGAACAAAAGCAAGCACAGACTGAGACCTCAGAACTTCAGATGAAATGTTAGAGACTCAGGGTGAGTCCAGAAGCAAGGGAGAGGAGGAACGGGATGGCACAAAAGCTGGGAGAACTTACCTGCTAACATCAGGGGCACTTGTCCAATGCACCCATTTTGGAACAGGGCTGGGCAACAACCCTAAGGGGGAACACAGAAAGGGAGCTAATCTGAGGAAACTATAGCCCAATTTTTTAAGGTAGCACAAACTGGCTGTGGGAGTTACTCAGCTATGCAACTGGAAGGAGGTAAAGGGAGGCCATGGCACTGCAAGGGAGTGCTGTTGACTCACTGAGGCCCAAGATGGATGGACACCAGGTCCGGGAGGAATTATAAGGGTAGCAGGGTGAGGGGAATACTTCAGACTGACAGGCAACACAGAGGGAAAGGGCTGGCTCCCTATCCACAGAGGGACACCATGGGAGAGCCTGTGCAGGCGTGCTTGTGAGGGAAAATCATAGAGAGCTCAGTACCTAAGCTACAGGAAAGCCAAGCCCCACTACTTATGTCAGCACCTATGACCACCTAAACCCAGCCCCTCCCACAAATGCATATTGAACTCCAGAGATCAAGCATCCAGAACTCTTGAATCAGCACTGAAGAAAATCTAAGGATAAGAGTGCCCTCTAGTAGTCCTCAGGAGAAGCCCACTGCTGCTAGGTAGATTCTGACACACAGAAACCCTGTGGGGCTGAGTGAAGCTGCCACATGGAGTTCCCAGGGCTCTAAGTCTTTGGGTAGGCAGGTGTCTTGGTTATCTAGTGCTGCTAAAACAGAAACACCACAAGTGGATAGCTTCAACAAACAGAAGTTTATTTTCTCACAGTCTAGTAGGCTAGAAGTCCAAATTCAGGGCATCAGCTCCAGGGGAAGGCTTTCACTCTCTGTCAGCTCTGGAGGAAGTCCTCATCATCAATCCTTCCCAGGACTAGGAGCTTCTCTGAGCAGGAACCCCATGTCCAAAGGACACTCAATCTTCTTGGCTCTTTTTTTTTCTTGGTATGAGGTTCCCCTGTCTTTCTGCTCACTTCTCTTTTGTATCTCAAAAGAGATTGGCTCAAAACACAATCCAATCTCGTAGATTGAGTCCTGCCTCATTAACATAACTGCTACACCTCCCATCTCATCAGCATCATAGAGACAGGATTTGCAACACAGAGGAAAATCACATCAGATGACAAAATGATGGGCAATCACACAATACTGGACATCACTGCCTCGCCAAATTGATACACATATTTTTGGGGGATACAATTCAATCCACAACAGCAGGTTACTGTAACTTTCTGCCACAAAGCAACTGGCGGTTGCAGGGCCTGACCTCTCAGTTGGCAGCCAGGTACTAGGCCACTGCACCACCAGAGCGCCCAATCAGAAAAGCTTCCCTCAAAACCTAGAATACAAAATTTAAAGCAAAAATAAATAAAGATAACAAAATGGCCCAAGTTCAATAATAACAAAAAAAAATAGTAAAACACACACAATCACAATAGTGGAATAACCAATCACAAGCTATACATGAAGAAGAGGCAATGTCTCCTATGGAGAGAAGACTAACAAAAAAAAAAAAAAAAAAGATAATTTTCAGATGATGGTGCTAAATATGTTTAAAGAAAGCAAAAAACAAAGAAAACAAACCGGCAGAGATCAGAAAACAAATGAAGGAACAAAATCAGAGAATCAGCAAGAAAACTGAAAACATCACAGAAAAAAAAAAAACAGAACTACTGGAACTGAAGAACAAAGCAACTAAATTAAACAATGCAAGAGAAACACTCAACAATAGAGTCAGACAGAAGATAGAATAAATGAACTGGAAGACAAAATAACTGAACTTATCCAGTCTCAAGAGAAGAGAACAAGGAAAAGCAAAAACACTGAAAACAAAAAATGGCATTCCATTAAGAAATCTAACATTAGAATTACTGGAATCCCAAAGCACCATGACAACAATAAAGGTATAGAAACAATTTTCCAAGAGATAATCAGAGAAAATTTCCCAGACCTGATCAGAAACCAAGCCTGCAAGTTCAGAAAGCTACACATACCCAAATCAGAAGACACACAAAAAGAGCAACTCCAAACCATATCCTAATAAAATTCCTGCAAACCAAAGACAAAGAGAGAATTCTGAAAGCAGCAAGGGGAAAACACAATAAAACATACCAAATGATTTTCATAAAAATCAGTACAGATCTCTCCCCAGACACTCTAGAGGCTAGAAGACAATACAGTGACATATATAAAATACTGAACAAAAACAACTGCCAACCAATAATTCTTTACCCAGCAAAGCCATTATTCAAAAACAGGGGGAAATTAAGACATTCCCATACAAATAAGCTCTGGGAACTTGCTACTACCAGAACAGCTTCACAAGTATTACCCAAGGCAGGACTCCAAACAGAAAGGCAAGAGCATTAAATAAATATTCATAATCATGCACAGGAAACAAATAATTAAACAGGAGATTTCCCAAAAATGCAACAACATGGGCAACCATAAAACCAAGTATATCACATTTTCAGGGAATAAAATCAATATTTAAATCCCATGAACACTATAACATCAAGTTTGTATGAAATAAGCACAAAGTAAACTTATCAAATATAGGATGCATATTGATGTTAATGAAGACATACCAACAGAAATGGGGCAGGGAGCATATCAGGAAGATTTATTATGTTAAAACTGTATGTTAACATGTTACATAAGGTTGCAAATGTAAATTGTGTACTGTAATACATGTGGTAACCACTAAGAAATCACCAAGTAAAGACATTCAGAAGAAAAGAAGAAAGCAAAAAGGCTCATTACAAGAAAGCAGCCAAGTACAAACAAAAACAAAAATCAAAATAAAAAAACAAAGAAGGTATAGGAAGCACTCAAAATATATATATGTGTGTGTGTGTATATATATATATATATATAGATAGATATACAGCAAAATGAGTGAGGTAGACACTTCGTTTTCAGTAATTACCTTAAATGTAAGTGGCCTAAAACCCCATGCAAAAGGCAGAGGGTGGCAACATGAATTAAAAAAAAAACACGATCATTCCTTTTGCTGTCCACAAGAAATACACCTTACACATAAGGACACAAACTTACTGAAATTAAAAGGATGGAGAAAAAAATTCCACGCAACAAGTAAACAAAAAAAGGGTGGGGCTGGCCACACTAATATCAGATAAAATAGACTTTAAATCAACATCTATTACAAGAGACAGAGAAAGATACTACATAATAATAAAAGACTCAACCAAACAAGAAGACATACAATTATAAATATTTATGTACCTAAAAGCAATTTACCAAAATACATGAAATGAATACTGAATAATATGAAAGACAAAATAGAGAACTCCACAATAATACAGGACTTTAACACATCTCTTTCAATTCTAGACAGAACATATAAAAAGAAAATCACTAAGAACATTGAGAACTTAAACAAAACCATAAGGCAAATGGATCTAACAGATATATACATATACTTTATCTCCAATATGGTACGATCCCACTTTTTCAAGAGGAAAAGAATACATATATATATATATATATATATATATATATATATATAATCCAATGCAGTCCAGTCAATTCCACCTCATAGCAACCCTATAGGAAAGAACAGAACTGCCCCATAGGGTTTCCAAGTCTAAAAATCTTTATGGGAAACAGGCTGCCACATCTTTATCCCAGAGTGGCTGGTAAGTTCGAACTGCCAGCCTTTTATTTAGCAGCCGAGTGCTTGAACCACTGCACTACCAATGTTCTCGGGGGATTATCAGATTTGGGGGAGGAGTTGGGAAAGTTATGCTTTAGATCATAAAGTCTTGGTTTTTTTTTTTTTGGATGGGAAAAGCAGCATTGAATGTGGACATAGTGAACACAGTATAGCCAAAGTAAAAATGAGTGTTAGAGCACATATGGATGAGAATAGGCATAATGGTATACTGGTAGGTATAGCTGTGTACACAGGTGAGAACAGAAGTATTTACCGAAGGAAAAAAAAAAACAAAAAGCCATTGCCATCAAGTTGATTTCGACTCATAGTGACCCAAAGGACAGAGTAGAACTGCCCCAAAGAGTTTCCAAGGAACGCCTGGAAGATCTGAACTGCCGACCTCTTGGTTAGCAGCCTTAGCACTTAACCACTACACCATCAGAGTTTCCGAAGTATTATGTACGTGTAAATTTTAAATACAAATATGTGGGTACAGGCACATATATTCACTGAAGACACAAATACGGATACTCCACAGACATAACCAAACACCTTCCAAGATTGGCTTTCTGGGTTTGAAGCTTAGGACCAGTTTCATGGGACGACTCAGTCAACTGGTGTAACACAGTTCACAAAAATCATGATTTGTATCCCAGTGAAGTGAATAGAATCTAGGGTCTTTAAAGCTTGCGAGTGGCCATCTAAGATAAAACTATGGGTCTCTACTGCCAGGAGCAAAACAGTAAGATGGTAATCAAAAGCTCAGAGAAGAAACAAGTCTACACCAGCCGCAGCCTCATCTACCCTGAGACCAGAAGAACTACATGATGACCAGATACCACCACTGACTGTTCTCACTGGGGTCACAATAGTTGGCCCTAGATAGAATGGTAGAATATGTAGAGCAGAACTGAAATTCTTATATACGTATACTTAAAAAAAAGCCAGACGTAGAGAACAGAGGACTCCTTGAGACTGCTGCCCTGAGATACTCTTTAAACCCAGAACCAAGCCTATCCCCTGAGATTACCCTATAAAAAAACAGTAGAGTGGCACACAAAATAAAGGATATTGCCCAAAAGATCAATGCTCTACTTAAAAACCAACCAAAAGGCCAACAATTACTCAAAAGCAAGATGAGAAGGGGGCAGGGAAACCAGAGTACTAGAAATGGAACAAACAGAACACAATGAAAGAGAGTGTCGACACACTGTGATAAATGTGATTAATGTCACTGAACAATCTGTGTGGAAATTTCCAAATGGGAACTAACTTGATAGGCGAACTTTCACCAAAAAGTTAAAATATTATTATTAAAAAAAAAAACCCATAAATTCTTTACAGAAAGGAACAAAAGACTGTACATCTCTAAGAATGGAGGATGGGCATATCTTGGCATTCTACCTGAGTGAGTCCAGGGCTTAATTAGGATGCCAGTGGAAGACAGGATCGTCACGGAGCACTAGCAATAGAGGGGACAGTCACAAAGGCAAAAGGGGTGTTTACAGAGACGAGATCAAAGGCAGAACTGTTTTATGACTCTGCCTGAACAGGCTGAGGTGTGTATTCCTAAAGCTGGGTGGTATTTTTGCTTCTATCAGAATGCCTGGAACACAATGGAGTACTACTCCGCCATAATGAGAAACAAAGTACTGATACACGCTGCAACATGAATGAGCCCTGAAAACATTCTGAGTGAAATATGTCAATCACAAAAGACAATACTGTATGATCCCACTTGAATGAAATATCTATCATAGGCAAATGTATGAAGTCTGAAATCTATTAGTGGTTACCAGGAAAGAGAAGGAGAAAAAGAGGGAGTCATGGCTTTGGGACACTGAGCTTGTGATTAGGGCGGTAGAAAAATCTGGAAACAGATAATGGTAACGGTTACACAAGATGATGAAATAATGTCACTGAACTATACATGTAAAAAATGTTGAAATGGCAAATTTTTTGTTATATATATGCTCATCACAATAAAAAATAAGTTTTTTAAATCATGGGGAAGTTATCTTAAACACAAGATTTAAATGACACGGTGACATACTGGTCTCATAATTCCTTTTATGAAAGAAATACATTTTTTCCCAAGTAAAAACTGATGCAAACGTTTCTCAACTTTGATCCTTACAAAATTTACATCAAAGCTGAAAAGAAAAAAAAAATCACATACTGTATGATTCCATTTATTCTCCAAAGGGCAAGATTAGAGAGATGGAAAACAGATAAATGGTTGACAGGGATTAGGGACAGTGAGGGGAAGGTGTAACTAGTAGCACAAGGGAGATCTTTGTGGTGACCGAATAATTCCGTATCTTCATTGTGGTAGTAGTTACACTATTCCACACATGTGACAAAATGACATGGAACTACACATACACATTGTACTGATGTCAATTTCTTAGTTTTGATAATGTAGCATAGTTACATAAAATGTAAACGCTGTGAGAAATTTGGTGGAGGGTACGGGGTGGGGGGGGAGAGGAGAGGCTCTCTGTACTATCTTTGCATTGTCCTGTGAGTCTATAACTATCTAAAATAAACAAGTTCTGTGTTTTTTGTTTTTTAAATAAAAATCATGCTAGTCTCGTTCTAAAGCCTATGTCTTTCTCCATGCGCCATGCTGCCTTATCACCTAATAACACAAAACTCAAAACATTAACAGGTATAAAAAATTCACTGATTCAGCTTCTGCAGTCACTTTATTTTGAAAATGAGCTTAGCTTTAGGCTTCATTTGATTACTATTGTTGCCAAAAGAATTACCAGGACTTCTGGCCTCCTTCCTTTACTCTATCAGGGTTCGGGATTCAACTGCCCAAAGGGCTTGCAATTGAAATGAGTGGAAAGTCTGGCTTTTAAGAAGCAAAGTCAAGCTCATTTACATCACTCTTCCCCAAAAGAAGCATCCAGAAACTTAATATAGGGTTCCAAAGAACTGAAGAAAGAAGCCGTGTAAAATCAGGATGAACACTTGCTATTCCAAAACAGAGAGATGTAATCAAAGAAAACCTTCAAACATTTGAACCTAAATTATACTCACCAAAACTCCACATAAGCCTCAACAGTAGAAACTGCATATATACAGATACATAAAAGGAACACAGAACCAACCGTGTGCAACATAAATGAACACTAAATCATGGGCTCTCCTGCCAGAGTATTTCTGAAAAGTGCTGTTAAATGTTACTGTAGAACTTTCTTTTTTTAGACAATTCAAAAATTCACAGAAAGAAAATCCAATACAAAAAAGGGAAATAAGAATTTAACCCACCTGAAAGAAATAAAGCTTGCAAACAGTCTCTCTTGATTATTAAAAAGCTGAAATATCTTCATGAACAGAGAAGTTTACAGGTAAATTGGGAATAATGTATTTATCATCATTTTGAATAGAAAAAAAAAAACACTTTTGGTGGGCAGAAAGGTTAAAAAATAAACACCATTCCATTTTCCATTTTTACTTTTCCTCTGGGTAAAACATGGGGTTTCCAGAAGAGTTTTACCATCATTAACTTGTTAGAGAAAAAGAAGGCTAAAAAGGAAATGTGAACATCAAATGTTTGCAGAACTCCAAACAACTTAAAGCTAATAGTAAATAATTTCAGTAAGATGTTCTCATACCAGAGGAAAGTATATGTATAGTTTATGTATTTTTATATGTCCTTCCTTTGGAGAGCGACATCATGCTTGCTAAAGTAAGAGGTCAGCAAAAAAGAGGAAGACCCTCAAAGAGATGTATTGGCAGAGTGGCTGCAAAAATGGGCTCAAACATAGCAATGATTATGAGAATGGTGCAGAATTGGGCAGTGTTTCATTCTGCTGTATACAAGGTCACTAAGAACCAACTAGATAACAACATCTATACGTATCACATCTGTCTTAGTCATCTAGTGCTGCTATATCAGAAATACCACAAGTGGATGGCTTTAACAAACAGAAATTTATTTTCTCACAATCTAGTAGGCTAGAGTCCAAATTCAGGGTGTCAGCTCCAGGGGAAGGCTTTTTCTCTCTGTCGGCTCTGGAGGAAGGTCTTTGTCATCAATCTTTCCCTAGACTAGGAGCTTCTTCATGGAGGAACCCCGGGGTCCAAAGGACACGCACTACTCCTGGTACTGCTTTCTTGGTGGTAGGAGGTCCCACTTTCTGCTTGCTTCCCTTTCTTTTTATCTCTTGCAAGATAAAACATGGTACAGGCCATGGCCCAGGGAAACTCCTTCTACATTGGATCAGGGATATGACCTTAGTAAGGGTGTTACAATCCTACCCTAATCCTCTTTAACATAAAATTACAACCACAAATTTGAGGACAGGCACACAATACTGGGAATCATGGCCTAATCAAGTTGACACATATTTTGGGGGGACAAAATGCAATCCATGACATTCTACCCTTTGGCCTCCAAAAATTCATGTCCTTTCTTCATGTAAGGCACATTTATCCCATCATATCACAGCAAAAGTCTTAAATCAACTCCAAGTCTAAAATCCAAAAATTCCTCTTCATCTGTGAAATCTAGAATAAAAGTTATCTGCTTCTGAAGTACAACGGCAGAACAGGCACAAACTAGACATTTTCATCACAAATAGGAGAAATTGGTGGGAAAGAAGGCATAACAGCACCAAGCCAGTCAGCAGAATATATTACATTAGCCTCAAGGCTTGAAAATAATCCTCTGTTCTCTGAGACTATTTACACAATGGCCCTGCCCTCCAGACTCTAGGAATTGGCCATACTCTCCGGATTCTGAGTGGAGGCCCCTCGGCTCTGGGCTTCAGATCCACCCACCTTCTAGGCCCACTGGGACAGCAACTCTGCTCTATCAGCTTTAGGCGCGCCATTCTCCTACTCCATCTTGACTGTCGACTCCAGCCTTAGAAACACCAGAGGCCATGGCTCCACCCTTTGAAATCCCAGAGGTTGTGGCCACACCTTTTGAGACTGAGGCAGCTTGGCTTCCTGTGTTCCTTGGCCTCTCGGCCCTCAGGCCTCATGCCCACATCAGCCCTGCTGGGGCAAGTCCGGAAGAGTTTTATTAATATTAACTTATTAGAGAAAAAGAAGACTAAAAAGGAAATGTGAACCTCAAATGTTTGTAGAACTCCTAACAACCTGAACTAACCTAATAGCAGATAATTCCAGGAAGATTTTCTCATACCAGAGGAAATGTACATGTGTAGTTTATACACGTTTTTATGTCCTTCTCTTTGGAGAGGGACATTAGGCTTGGTAAAGCAGAGGGTCAGCTAAAAAGAGGAAGACCCTCAAACAGATGGATTGACAGAGTGGCTGCAACAATAGGTTCAAACATAGCAATGATTGTGAGGATGGCGCAGGACCAGGCAGTGCTCCATTCTGTTGTACATGGGGTCACTATGAACCAACTACACGGCACCTAGCAACAACATACATACATATCACACCCAAAGATGACAATTATAGCACCAACAATAAAAGGTGGTGTCTTTCTAAGTTAGTCCCAAGTTGCTTTCAATGAATTCATACCTAATTTACTAACTTTAAGAAATACCAGAACTTTGATCATTAGGAAATGTTTATTTATTTATTTACCACCCTCTTTCTCACGCTCCTGAAGATAAGCTAATCAGGCCTACGTATGAATGGTGGATAATATTTTGGGCTCTAAAATCAGATAGACCTGGATGCAAATACTGACTTTGCCAGTTCCTAGCTGTGAACTTGAGGCTGCAGTAATGATTACATGAGAAAACAGATTGAGAGTACTTCTCACGGGCATGCAATATGCCCCCCTCTCTCGCTCAAAGGAGGTATCGTTGTTATTTCCTAAGTCCTTAGGTGGCACAAATGGTTCAATGCTGGGTTACTAACTGCAAGGCTGGTGGTTCAAACCTACCCGGGGAAGCTTTGGAAGCAAGGCCTGGCTATCTACTTCCAAAAGGTCACAGCTCTGAAAATCCTAAGGAGCAGTTCTACTCTGAAACACACCATGAGTCGGAATCTACTTGATGGCAACTAACAACCACAATAATTATTTCCTAACACTATTAATGCAAATGACCAGTTAAGAGTGAACACAGAGAATTCTTCTGCCTCAATCGTTAAGAAGAAAACATGGAAACGCTTTGTCTGTTGTTCAGATGTACCTTTCTGGTTTTAATATAAATCCAATATTTTTTTCCTTTCTGTTACAAATAGTGCTTTCTAATGACAATCTAAGAAATAATTTTTAAAAAGCTTAATTGGGTTTAAGATGATAAGATCATGTCTTTCTGATACACATTTTATTTTTACAATTAAAACGTATTCACAGACATTGTAAAAGATACTCAGCTCAAATCCAAGTAAAATTTTTCCTAAGTAGATAGACCTATCATTCATCAACAGCAAAATAGATCAACTACTGCTATACAGTTGGCACAAAGATTTAGAAAACAAATTTCCAGGCATAGTACAAAATATAATCTACATCCCAGAATTCAAAACTGCACTACCTATTTATACATAATTTCTCACATGTATAAAAATTTATGCATAATTTCTGTGTTCACAGACAATGGTATAGCATCTTTTGTTTCCAAATTTATTTCAAGGGGGGAAAAAAAACCATTCAGGAAGGCATATAATAACCAATAAACTAATATTAAGTGTAATAAACAGAAATGTTTTGTGTTTAAAGATTGGTTTTTGCTTTGCTACTTAAATTGGCGTTGGTAGAAAACGACAAAAAGTTGAGGAACAAAATCCTGTTCCATGTATCTATGGGTCTAAAAAATAATCTACCCTTTTAAGAAGCAATATTTCCTATTAAAAATGTTAACAGTCAACCAAAAAAGATCCAACAAAAAGGCCTGGTTTGCGATACAGAAAATAACACTATTGAGAAGCTTGGGAAGCGAGCACAATTAGTGACTGAAGTTGTTTGTAAGTGTTATGCTACAAATTCAAATTTTTTCAGATAGCTTCCTTACCTTATAAGCAAGGTAGGTAAGAGCACTGACAGAAGGTGAGGAAACTACTCTCTCACCTTGTGTTTCTATGATGTAAAGCTACAGGCTATGTCATATACTAAATTGTGAAAGAAAAGCAAGCATGAGATTTCTTCTTTTCTTGGCTCTGAAAGCTCTACCATTATCCATTCATCCACTCAACAGCTACTGAATCTCTACAGAACCCAATCCAGCATCTGCTCAAGTCACTAAATTAAAACTTTTACTAAGGTCACCAAACAATCTAACAGCATAATTGACATTTAGTGTTTATCTTACTGGACATCTTGGCTGCAAATGACATTGTTCATCAAACTCTCTTTCTTGGAAATCTCTACTCTCTTGGGTTCTTTGAAAACCTTCACTTCTGATACCCCTTAAACAGTTCTACAATCCCTTCTGAAGCTTTCTGATGCTTCTCTTCTCCCACCCACCCAGAATTTAAATTATTTATTTAATTAGAGCTTTTTGTTTGTTTTGCCTTATTGCTATTATCACAGGAAACAAATGGATATATTTTGACCACATTTGGAGAGTTTATGTGGTAAGAATGGAATTAAAATATGGATTGTAACATATTTTAATATCTATTAGTCTATACTGTTATAAACAAATGGGAGTGAAGAGAAAACTCTTCCTTACAGTAGAAAACCAACCGACAGATACACAAGGGGTGATGGAATTAGAAAACCAGTATTTGGCAAGCATAATAGCAATAACTGTATCAAGCAATAAAACATGAGTGAATTCTAAAACTAGTGAATGAAAGCATATTTACAGCCTCAAAACACAGTCCCACAATATCTGTATTAACTACAAAGAGGAAAAAGGAAGCTCTGTAGTATATCTGGTAGACACCACCTTAACTAAATGATCAAAGTTAATATCATCAGTAATGGGACAAGGTGACATCAAGCACCTCTTGATATGATGCATTGAGAAGGTCACAATATCACTCTGGTCATACTCCCGCCAAAAAATGTATAACCTGAACCTAATAGTGAGAAAATATCAGGCAAACTCAAATTAAGGAACATTTTACACAATAACTGCCCCGTAACCATAAAAAGTGCCAACACCATGAAAAGAGAAAGGAAGACTGATGAACTGTTTCAGATTAAAGGAGACCAAGAGATATCAACAAGTGAATGCAAAGCACGATTTGGGATTTTCTTTTCCTATGAATGACATTATTGGGACAACTGACAAAATCTGAAATCAGGTCTATACATCAGATAATAGCATTGTACCAGTGTTAATTTCCTGATTTTGATAACCATACTGTGGTTATGAAAAAGAACACCCTTGTTACATACAGTGAAACATTTAGAGGGATTAGGTTATCATGTCTTCAATTTACTTTCCAAAGGTTCAGAAAAAAATTAAAGAGGAAGGGAGGTAGATATAGACAGATAAAATGATAAAACAAATGTGGTAAAATGTTGACATTTGTTTGAGGAATGTGGGCAAACTACATATGGAAAACGTATGTAGTAATCTTCCAAATTTGGAGTTTGTCAAAATGAAAGTTTAAAAATATGGGTTACAGGGTATACATGGCGTATTGCATTGGGCAAATCTGCTGCAAAAGATCTCTTTAAAGTGTTAAGAAGCAAAAATATCACTTTAAGGACTAAGGTGCACGTGACCCAAGCCATGGTGTTTTTCAATCACCTCATCTGCATATGAAAGACGGACAACGAATATAGAAGGTGGAAGAAGAACTGATGCCTTTGAATTATGGTGTTGGTGAAGAATATTGAATATATCATGGACTGCCACAAGAACGAACAAATATGTCTTGGAAGAAGTACAGCCAGAACGCTCATTAGAAGTGAGGATGGCAAGACATACTTTGGACATGTTCAGGAGGGACCAGTCCCTGGAGAAGGACGTCATGGTTCGTAAAGTGAGGGTCAGTGAAAACGAGGAAGACCTTCAAAGAGATGGAATGACACAGTGGCTGCAACAATGTGCTCAAATGTAGCAATGATTGTGAAGATGGTGCAGGACCAGGCAGTGTTTCATTCTGTTGTACATAGGGTCACTATGAGTCAGAATCAACTTGACAGCACCTAATAACAATAGAGCATACACACAATTCACTTTGGGGTACCTGAGGACACTTCAGAGAGAAGTGGAAAAGTTTAAATAGGGGTATACAAGGAGAAAACTGCCAATTAAGATAACATACCAAGGATAAAGAAGACAAACAATGTTCAAATATGACCCCCTAGTCAATCATTAAAAAAAAAAAAAAAATTTTTTTTTTTTTTTTTTTTTAGTCAATCATTATGAGGCAGGCAGTCCACATTGCAGGTGCTGACTTGTGATGGAGCTACTTCTCACTTGGACAACTCTATGTAATATGCTCCAGAGTGAGGAGCAGTGGGGACCGGATTATTTAAGAATGAGTAATTATTTTTCTAAGGAACTCAGGATCGACCAGCAAATTTATAAAGTTCTCAAATTCCTTCCTTCGTCTCTATCTAAACATCTTTAAAACTAAATACTTCTATTTCTCAAATTAAATTAGAACAATTGGTGGGAAGTCTCATATCACATTCATGAAATTCCCTCTGCCCTTCTGAATCCACTAGGAAACTTGAGTCTTATGCAACCCAAAAAAAGGAGGTTGCCAGGCACCTGCTTCCAGCTGGGGAAGAGTCCGGCAGTGTTCCAGCCCCCTACTGCTTGTTCTGCCACTACATGGCAGCCTGTGAGGTACAGACCTTCCACCATCTAACCATCAAAGTCTTGGGCATCCATGTCCCTGCCGAGGCAGTGTGGTCCCTCAAAGTCAGGAAGCTCCAAGTCTGGACCTTCCCAAATTCTATATGCCCTCAGTTAAGGGTGAGGCCAGTGGAGTATCTTAGATGGCCACCTGTTGGTGCTTTACAAGTACTACCTCTTTTATTATTTACTCAAAACAACTCTGAGATCCCTATTTTAAAGATGAGAAAACTAAGACACTATAACTTCACTAAGCTACTAAGTAAAAACAGAGGAAAATAATGATGTGTGGTAGGGATTACCCTTCCCCCATCATCTATTCCCTCCAGCCCCTTTATTTTCTTAGTAACAGTAGCTGAACTCATGCTTTTTTTTTTTTTTTTAAGGTCTTTTTTAACTGTACTTTAGATGAAGGTTTACAGAACAAACTAGTTTCTCATTAAACATATAGTACACATATTGTTTTATGACACTGGTTAACAATTCCACGACATGTCAACACACTCCTTTCTCAGTCCTGGGTTCCCTATTACCAGCTCTCCTGTCCCCTCCTGCCTTTTAGTCCTTGCCCCTGGGCTGGTGTCCCCTTTGGCCTCATTTTGTTTTATGTGCCTATCTAATCTTTGGCTAAAGGGTGAACCTCAGGAGTGTCTTCATTATTGAGCTAAAAGGATGTCGAGGGGACATACTTTCGGAGTTTCTTCAGTCTCTGTCAGGCCAATATAGTCTGGTAATTTTTTGTGAGTTAGAATTTTGTTCTACATTTTCTCTGGCTGTGTCTGGGAGCCTCCATTCTAATCTCTGTCAGAGTAGTCAATGATGGTAGCTGGATACCATCTAGTTGTACTGGACTCAATCTGGTGGAAGCGCTGGTACTTGTGGTCCATTAATCCTTTGAATTGATCTTTCCCTTGTATCTTCAGTTTTCTTCATTCTCCCTTGCTCCTGAAAGGGTGAGACCAGAGGAGTATCTTAGATGGCCATTCACAGGCTTTTAAGACCCTAGACGCTACTCACCAAAGTAGAATGTAGAACATTTTCTTTATAAACTATGTTATGCCAATCAAGGTAGATGTTCCCAGAGACCATGGTCCCCACACCCTCAGCCCAGCAATTTGGTCCCTCAGGGAGTTTGGATGTGTCTGTGGAGCTTCCATGACCTAGCCTTATACAAGTAGTGCTAGCTTCTCCAGTATTGTGTACTGTTTTACCCTTCACCAAAGTTATCACTTAACTATTATCTATTTAGTCTTTTTCCATCCCCCCACCTCCCCTCCCTTGTAACCATCAAAGATTGTTTCTCTTTGTATATAAACCTTTTCATGAATTTTTATAGTAGTGGTCTCATACAATATTTGTCCTTTTGTGATTGACTTATTTCACTCAGCATGATGCCCTCCAGATTCATTCATGTTGTGAGATGCTTCACAGGTTCATCGTTGTTTTTTATCATTAGGTAGTACTCCATTGCATGTATGTACCATAGGTTTTTTATCCATTCATCTGTTGACGAACATCTAGGTTGTTTTCATCTTTTTGCTATTGTGAACAATGCTGCAATGAACATGGGTGTGCATATGTCTATTCTTGTGACAACTCTTATTTCTCAAGGGTATATTCCTAGGAGTGATATTGCTGGATCATATCGTTTTTCTATTTTTAGCTTTCAAAAGAAGCACCATATTGTTTTCCAAAATCATTTTGCACCCATACCAGCAGTGCATAAGGGTTCCAATCTCCCCGTAGCCTCTCCAACATTTGTTATTTTCTGTTTTTTTGATTCATGCCTGTAATGCTGGGGTGAGATGGTATCTTACTGTGGTTTTGATTTGC
Source organism: Loxodonta africana (assembly GCF_030014295.1). Lineage (NCBI taxonomy): Eukaryota > Metazoa > Chordata > Mammalia > Proboscidea > Elephantidae > Loxodonta > Loxodonta africana. Next base: position 108,643,553 of record NC_087345.1, on the reverse strand, counting down.
ATTTCTCTTACTAGCTAGTGATCTCGCTCATGCATTTCCTCATGTGTCTGTTAGCCACTTGAATGTCTTCTTTGGTAAACTGTTCATTTCTTTTGCCCACTTTTCAACTGGGTTGTCTTTTTGTTGTAGAAGTGTTGGATTTTCCTGTAGATTTTGGAGGTTAGACCCTTGTTGGATTTGTAATAGCCAAAACTTTTTTCCAGTTTGTAGGTTCTCTTTTTACTCTTTTGGTGAAGTCTTTTGATGAGCATGTTTAATTTTTAGAAGATTCCAGTTATTTAGCTTATCTTCTGGAGTTTGTATCCTATTAATGCCATCTATTAGGGCCTCTAGCATTGATTCTAGTTTTTCTTCTATGATCCTTATAATTTTTGGCTTTATATTTAGGTCTCTGATCCATTTTGAATTAGTTTTTGTATATGGTGTGAGGTACAGGCCCTGTTTTATTTTTTTGCTGATGGACATCCAGTTTTGCCAGCATCATTTGTTATAAAGACTGTCTTTTCCCCAATTGATGGACTTTGGGCCCTTTATCACCACTCCTATTTAACATTGTGCTGGAAGTCTTAGCTAGAGCAATAAGGCAAGAGAAAGAAATAAAGGGGATCCAAACTGGTAATGAAAAAGTTAAACTGTCCCTATTTGTGGATGATATGATACTATACCACAAAATCCAAAAGACTCCATGAGAAAACCACCGGCACTAACAGAGAGATTCAGCAGAGTAGTAGGATACAAGATAAAAACACAAAAATCAGTTGGATTCCTATACACCAATAAAGAGAGTAACGAAAAGGAAATCAGGAAAACAATACCATTTATAATAGCCCCTAAAAAAAAATAAAATACTTAGGAATAAATCTAACCAGGGATGTAAAAGACCTATACTATACAAAGAAAAGTACAAAACACTACTGCAAGAAACTAAAACAGATCTACAGAAATGGAACAAACATACCATGCTCATGGATAGGTAAACTCAACATCGTGAAAATGACAATTCTACCCAAAGCGATTTACAAATACAATGCAATCCCAATCCAAGCACCATCTTTAAAGAGATCGAAAAACTAATTACTAACTTTATATGGAAAAGGAAGACACCCCAGGTAAGTAAAGTACTACTGAAGAAGAATAAAGTAGGAGGATTCACACTACCTGACCTCAGAAGCTACTATATGGCTATGGTAGTCAAAACAGCCTGGTACTGGTACAAGGACAGATACATTGACCAATGGAACAGAATTGAGAACCCAGATGTAAATCCATCTGTCCACAGTTACCTGATCTTCACTGATTTTTAAATAAAAGATTAACACTGCTCATCATCTTTTATGGCCATCTGTGGCACGTGACTAAGTGATGGCCAATGAGATAAAAACAGAATGGTTAGGTGGACCTATGAACAAGTTTTCTTGAAGAGTGCAGAGGAAGCCTATTTATGTCCTTCCTCAATCCTGCCTCTTTGAGCTTGGATGCAGTGACCAGACTGCTAGCAACTATCTTAGATCATGAGGCTAAAGGCTATAACCTAGGAATGGCAGAACAGAGAACTAGAAGAAATATGACAGAACAGAAAACTAGTCAAATTTTTGCAGCCATCATACCAACCCTAAACTGCCTACCTCCAGATCTCATTTATAAGAGTGAAAAATAAGCTACTATTTTACATAATGTACTGTTTTTCACTTGTGTTGTTTTTTTAATATAATAGCTGAACCTTAATCCTACCAAATATATCCTTTTTCTAGTGAAATATCTACAATGTGTCTGGACCTGGCCTCTGAACTTTATTTCCACTCTTTCAGAGTACATAGCAAAAGCAGAAGAGCCAAAGTACGTAGATGCTAATAAACCCATTTTGTATATGCAAAGATTAAGACACAGAGATTCATAAAACACCTCTCTGAATATTCAGAGGTGAAATTTATGATGCAAGTCTTAATGTTTTAAAATTAGTAATAATTACGTCCCAGGATTGTTATGATGAATAAATGAGTAAATGTATTCCTTTATGTGTTTGTATAGTTTTTCCTCTCTCTTCCTCTGTGGCAGATACTATTCCACTAGAAGCCAGTCATTCACCAATCACTCAATTGTCACAAGAGGTGGGATTAAGCTGCTGGGATCCGCATACCTCTATCGTATTTTAACAACTCTGTATTCTTTAAAATGTTGTTGGTTATGGTCACTGCACATTTAACCAACCCCTTTTATTTCAACAAGACTGCATCCCCCAGCAGCTACATCCACACCTGCATATATCACTACTGACCATTTGGTAATCTAATCAGATAATGGGGTGGATGACTGGAACCCAGTTCAAGTACCTTTTGAAACAAATCCTTCCCATGAGGCAATTCGCTAAAGTGACTATTAACGTGACTGAAACTGACTCTTCCCAGGTACTCTTAAGAATTTTTTTTTTTTTTTTTTTGGTAATATATGATAAAAGGCCTTAGTAGTAAATTCCAGTAAAATAGAATAACGGATTGAGGGAAGCAACTGCTGCAATCAATGCATTCTTTGTTTCAAACATATTGATTTTCTTATGAGATGAGATACAAAAAAAAGATACTATTCGCATCTCAAAACAGGCTAAACCAAGCAGTAGGCAATATAGGAGATAGGAATTTCAATTTAGTTAGAATCTCAATTACTAAGGAATATTGCTTTTGCATTTTATATATGAGGTATGACAATAAAGTAATAAAATCAGGTTTTCATTTGGTTCATAAACTGGCAATGAAGAAAATTCTAAAATAAAATCCCTAAGCAATATTGTTCAATGCATCAAATATATTCTTGAGATGGTCTCTAAATTTAGGTAGAATATACTCAAGGTCATACTTTGGCTCTCATGAACTTGTTTTAATTTTATTCAGCTTCGACTTGAATTGCATATGAGGAACTGACAGTCTGTTCCACAGTCAGCCCCATGGTTGATCAATTTCAGACTGCAGAATTTGGTAAAAATCTTCAGTTTCTTCATCTTTGGCATTAGAGGTTGATGCATAAATTTGAATAATAACTTTACTAACTGGTCTTCCCTGTAGGATAGATCTTGAAATGTTCTTTTTGACGATGAATGTGATGACATTACTCTTTGTCATTCCCAGCACAGTAGACCATACGACTGTCCGACTGGAATGACATCAAGGACACTTACATGAAGAAAGCAAAAGGTTATTTAAAAGATAGGAAGGAGGACTTCCGGCCTACATGGTGCCATAGACAGAGGCACCACGCCATCCCTCCACAGCAAGGGCCCGAAAAACTAAGTAAAACAGAGACAAATGACATTCCTGGAACTCGAACTGTCAAATAAAGAGATAAAGAACTCAGCCAAACACCTAATGGAATAAGAAACTGACAGAGGACGAAGAGTGAGGAGAGATAGGTATAGAGGTTTCCTATCAGCTAATGCAGCACAGATTCACCATCTTGGATTCCTATCGGGGATAGGCGGTCAGGGAACACGGGAAAGCAGCTTCACCGAGCTCCCAGCTGGAGACAGAGCACCCGGTAACCAGCAATAAATACATGGTCTCCTACCCCTAATCCTCTCCCCAGTGCTCTACCTCTGAGCTTCCTGGCTGGCTGCAGTGGCTTGGCTGTCCAGGAAGTGCAGTAACCGTGCCACAGGATTCGCCCCACCCACATCAGAGGTCTACGGACAAGGAGTACGGGAAAGCAGCGTCACAAAGTTCCCAGCAGGAGACAGAGCACCCGGTAATGAGCAATACAAGCTTTCCTAACCCCCATCCTTCTTACACTTCCATCCCGGGCTCCTCTGCTTCCAGCCACCTGCAGTCTCTTGGCCTGGAGCCAACTGCTTTGATCCCAGACTGCTTGGATTCACCCTGCCCACACTGGCTGGCTACCTGAGCTGGTGTTGCTCCTTTCCATTTCTTTTGGTTTCTTCCATGCCTCCCACCACCTCCCCCTCCTTTCTCTTGAACACCTGGCTCCCTGTGCCGTCCTTGCTTCTTCTTGAAAGGCTGTGAAGCCCCAGTCAACTGGTGAACGATTCCCCTGGCCCGCGACACCACACTCGTGGGATTCCTGGGGCTTTTTTTTTTTTTTCTTTTCTTGCTTGTTTTGTTTTGTTCTGCTTGTCTGTTCTCTTTTTCTTTTCGTGGTTTGGGAGCCCCTTCTAGCCAGACTGCACTGCACGGCTTAGGAGCCATTCCCCAACCTGCACAGCCGTGTAGGTGGGATCCCTGAGGGTATTTCTTTTTTTCTTTCTTTTTCTATTTCCCTTTCTGTCTTTCTTCATTTCACAGTTCTCACTCATGATACTTACATTCTTTTCCTGTCTCCTGAATACCTGGTACTGTGTGACATCTATACCCGCTCTAGCCAGGCTATACTGCGCAGCTTAGGAGCCATTTCCCCGGTCTTCACGGCTGTACCAGTGGGACCCCTGGGGGCTTTTCTTTTCTTTCTTTCTTTTTTTTGTTTCCAAGTTTTTTTCTAGTTTTTTTTTCTTTTTCCCTTTTTCTTTTTTATCTTTTTGCTTTTCTCTGTTTCACAGTTTCTCATCTCTCCACTCCAACGACAACCTCCCTTAGCACTTTTTTTTTCCATTGCTTGTTTGTTTTTAGCTCCTGTTTCTCTCTCCTCTTTCCCATACCCATGTTACCTTCACACATCACAACCTCCCTCCTCTTTCCTGCCTACCTGCACCACGCACGGAACATCACACCCCCAAGCAGCACAAGCACAGCCTACCAGAACCCGCCTGACTTTGATTCCGGGCCCTCCCTGATGGTTCTAGTATGTGCCACAAACAACCCATTCCAGCTCCTCCCTTTCAGCTGGACCTGCCCTGCTGCACCATAGCTGAGCGACTAGCCCTATCCCTTGGACAAGGAGGTTAAAGGTATTGAGACTACAAATGAGCAAACAATAAAGAATGCATAACCCGCCTGCTCAGACATAACCAAATAAAACAAAAAAAGCAGGATGAAACAAACAAATCTACAATCAAGAAACAAATAAAATAACTACTGAATGTCCTGAAGACAGCAGATAATATCGAACCATAAAAAAAAACAGAACCAGGTAGTTCCAGTAGGCATCCAAAATAAAAAAACAGATAACTTTCCAGTAGAAAAAAACATCACTAGAACTACCTGACAGGGAATTCAAAACTCTAATATTTAAAGCTACCCAACAGTAGAAGCAAAAAGCAGACAAAAATGAGGAAAAAAGAGACAAATTTATAGAAAAGGCAGGCAAATTCATGGAAAATACAGGCAAAAAAATAAATGGAAGAATTCAGGAAAATAATACAGGAATAAAAACCAAAATAAATTCATTACTAGAAACCATACAAAAACAATTAGAAATCTAAAAAATAAACAACAAGATTTCAGAAACAGACAGTGTCAGAGAAGCACTGAGGAGCAGGCTTGAAATGATGGAAGACAGGATCAGCAAAATTGAACACAAACACTTGGATGCAACTCTGGAGAAAAATCAGAAAAAAGAATGAAGAAATTCTGTCATGAACTGAATTTTGTCCCCCAAAAATTTGTATATCAACTTGGTTAGGCCATGATTCCCAGGCCTGTATGGTTGTCCTCCATTTTGTGATTGTAATTTTATGTTGAGAGGATTAGGGTGGAATTGTAACACCACCCTCAGGTAGCCTTCCTGATCCAAGGTAAAGGGAGTTTCCCTGGGGTATGGCCTGCACCACCTTTTATCTCTCAAGACACAAAAGGAAAGGGAAGCAAGCAGAGAGTTGGGGACCTCATACCACCAAGAAAGCAGCACCAAGAGCAGAGCAAGTCCTTTGGACCCGGGGTCCCTATGCCTGAGAAGCTCTTCGACCATGGGAAGATTGAGGACTAGGACCTTCTTCCAAAGCCGACAGAGAGAGAAAGCCTTCCCCTGAAGCTGACGCCTTGAATTTAGACTTTTAGCCTACTTTACTGTGAGGAAATAATTTTCTCTTTGTTAACGCCACCCACTTGTGGTATTTCTTTATGGCAGCACTAGATGACTAAGGCAGAATTTGGTACCGAGAAAGCGGGGTGCTGCTTTAACAAATACCTAAAATGTGGAAGCGGTTTTGAAATCGTGAATGAATAGAGTTGCAATAGCGGCAGAGGACCAGTGCAGCAGAGAACCTGCATTGGCAAAGAAGCGACAACAGCAGAGAACCGACAGCAGCAGAACCAGGAGACCACCACGAGACGGCACTGGAGCTGACCCACAGAGCGAAAGAGCTGCGTGCCTGTGCACCTGAGGCTTCCTGCCAGAGTGGGGTGCCTCCGGGACTTATTGGTGGAGCTAGGCTTGCTGACCCACAGAGCCAGAGAGCTGAGTGCCTGTGTGCAGGAGACTTCCTGGAGGAGTGAGGTGCCTCTGGGCACTTATTGGTGGAGCTACTGAGCTTTGGAACACTTGTCTCAGCAGAGTAGATGTGGGCGTGAGGCCTGAGGAGCTGAGAGGCCAAGAACCAGGAAACAGAAGCTGAAGAAACAAGGAACACAAGACACTGAGCTGTCTCAGTCTCAAAAGGTATGGCTAGGGCCTCTGGTGTTTCTAACGGTCGTGTTGCCACTCAGATGTACTAGAAGAATTGTCCACCTAAAGCTGAGGGAGCAGAGTTGCTGTCCCAGTGGGCCTAGAAAGCAGACCTAAAGCCCAGGGCCAAGGGGCCTCCACTCAGAATCTGGAGAGTGTGGCCAATACCTAGAGACTAGAGGGCAGGGTTTTGTGTAAATTGTCTCAGGGAACGGGATTATTTTCAAAGCTTTGAGGGCTAATGTAATGTCTTCTACTGACTTGCTTGGTGCCTATTATCCTTTCTTTCCCTTTAGTTTCTCCCGTTTGTAATGGAAATGTCTAGCTCATGCCTGTCCTGCAATTGTACCTTTGAAAGCAGATAACTTGTATTCTAGATTTCACAGATGAAGAGGAAGTTTTGGATTTGGGACTTGGAGTTAAGACTTGCTACGATAAAAAAAAAAAAAAATGATATGATAGGATGAGTATATTTTGCATGTTGCAAGGATGTGATTTTTTGGGGGCCAAAAGGTGGAATGTCATGGATTGAATTATGTCCCCCAAAAATGTATATATCCACTTGGTTAGGCCATGATTCCCAGTATTGTATGGTTATCCTCCATTTTGTGATTGTAATTTTATGTTGAGAGGATTAGAGTGGGATTGTAACACCACCCTCACTCAGATTGCCTCCCTGATCCAAGGTAAAGGGAGTTTCCCTGGGGTGTGGGCTGCAACCCCTTTTATCTCTCAAGAGATAAAAGAAAGGGAGCCAAGCAGAGAGTTGGGGACCTCATACCACCAAGAACGCAGCACCAGGAGCAGAGCACGTTCTTTGGACCCAGGGTCCCTGTGCCTGAAAAGCTCCTCGACCATGGGGAGATCGAGGACAAGAACCTTCTTCCAGAGCTGACAGAGAAAGCCTTCCCTTGGAGCTGACTCCTTGAATTTGGATTTTTAGCCCACTTTATTATTATTTTTTTTTTTACTGTGAGGAAATAATTTTCTCTTTGTTAAAGCCATCCACTTGTGGTACTTCTGTTATGGCAGCACTTGATGACTAAGACAAACCCTGAGAATTATGTGGGTAAGATCAAAAACAAAAATTTGTTAGTGATCAGAGTTCCAGAACAAGGAGAGGAAATGGAAAACACAGAGGGGATCATTGAAGACTTGCTGGCAGAAAACTTCTCTAATATCATGAAAGATGAAAAGCTGACCATCCAAGAAGCTCAGTGAGCCCCATATAGGGTAGACCCCAAAAGAAAAACACCAAGGCATATCATAATCACACTCCCTAAAACCAAAGAGAAAGAAAAAATCCTCAGAGCAGCTTGAGAAAAACCAAAAGTCACATACAGAGGAGAAACAATAAGACTAAGCTCTGATTATTCGGCAGAAACCATGCAGGCAAGAAGGCAATGGAATGACATATATAAAACTTTGAAAGAAAAAAACTGCCAACCAAGAATAATATATCCTGCGGAACTTTCATTCAAATATGATGGTGAAATTAGGACATTTCCAGATAAATAGAAATTAAGGGACTATGTAAAAAACAAAGCAAACTTAAAAGAATTATTAAAGGTAGTCCTTCAGTTTGAAAACAAACAACATCAGACCACAGCATGAATCTGGATTCAAGATTGTACCAGCCAGATACCAACGCAGGAAATGTACACTCAAGGACTATCCAAAATCAAAACAATCGTAACAGGGAACCAAAGAGGTTCATCTGTAAATGACAGCAATGTCAGAACAATAAAAGAGGGAATAAACGATATAGGTATAGAACTTTCTAATGGAGAGGAAGGCAAGGCTACACCAAGTAATAATAGACTGGTTCAAACCTAGGAAGATAAGGGTAAATTTCAAGGTAACCGCAAACCTACTCATCAAAATAAAGAAGAAAAGCATGAAGTCCCAATAAAAACAAAATCTTCAAAAACAAAAGAACTGAAAAAGAAAAAGAAATCCACAAACAAAAGGAACTCAGCACAGGAGAGTAAGAGGAACAAAGAAAACGTTAGCACCACAAAAAAACAGCACTACAGGATGACAGCAATAAATTCACACTGATCAGCAATTACACTGAACGTAAATAGCCTAAATACACCCAGAAAGAGACAGAGAGTGGCAGAAGGGATTAAAAAAACAGAGTCCATCAATATGCTGTCTACAAGGGAGACACCTTAGAAACAAAGACACAAATTTATTAAAAATCAAAGAATGGAAAACAATATATCAAGCAAATAATTTCCAAAAAAGAACAGGAGTGGCAATACTAATCTCAGATAAAATAGACTTTAAAACAAAATCCACCATAAAAGACAAAGAAAGGCATTAGATAATGATTAAAGGCATGATCCATCATGAAGACTTAACCATAATAAACATCTACGCATGCAATGACACAGCTCCAAAATACATGAAACGAACTCTAACAGCACTGAAAAGACAATGGTTCCACAATAATAGTAGGATATTTCAACATGTCACACTTAGTAAGAAACAGAACATCTAGAAAGAAACTCAGCAAAGATACAGAAGTGCTAAAGAGCACAATCAGCCAACTTGACCTCATAGACATATATACAACACTCCGCCCAACAGGTGCAAAGTACACATTCTTTTCCAATGCACATGAAGCATTCTCCAGAATAGACCACATCTTAGGTTACAGAGTAACCCTCAACAAAATCCAAAACACTGAGATAATACAAAGTATATTCTCCGACCACAACACCATCAAAGCATAACCCTGATACCAAAACCAGGCAAAGACACCACAAAAAAAGAAAATTACAAACCAGTATCTCTCATGAATATAGATGTAAAAATTCTCAACAAAATTCTAGCCAAAAGAATTCTGCTGCATACCAAAAAAAAATATATCACGACTAAGTAGGATTCATACTAGATATGCAAGGATGGTTCGACATTAGAATATCAATTAACGTAACCCACCACATAAATAAAAGGAAAGAAAAGAATCCTATGATCATCTCAATCAACACAGTCCAATACCCATTCCTGATAACAACTCTCAATAAAATAGGCATAGAAGGGAAATTTCTCAACATAACAAAGGGCATCTATGCAAAACTAACAGCCAACATCATTCTTAATGGAGACAGGCTGAAAATATTCCCCTTGAGAACAGGAACAAGACAAGGACACCCTTTTACACCACTCCTATTTAATACTGTGTTGGAAGTCCTAGATAGAGCAATAAGGCAAGAAACAGAAATAAAGGGCATCCAAATTGGTATTGAAGGAGTTAAAATGTCCTAGTTTGCAAATGATATGATACTATACATAGAAAATCCAAAACACTCCACAAGAAAAGTGCTGGAGCTAATAGAAAGATTCAGCAGAGTAGCAGGATACAAGGTACACACAAAAAAAATCACTTGGATCCCTATACACCAATAAAGAGAATGATGAAATCATGAAAATGATACCATCTATAATACCCCCTAAGAAATTAAAACACTTGGGAATAAATCTAACCAGGGATGTAAAAAACCTACACAAAGAACACTACAAAACACTACTGCAAAAAACCAAAAGAGATCTACATAAATGGAAAAACATACCATGCTCATGGATAGGCAGACTCAACACTGTGAAAATTACAATTCTACCCAAAGTGATTTACAAATACAATGCAATACCGATCCAAAAATCAAGAACATTCGTTGAAGAAATGGAAAAACTTTATATGGAAAAGGAAGAAGCCCCAGATAAGTAAAGCACGACTGAAGAAGAATAAAGTAGGAGGACTCGCACTACCTGACCTCAGCACCTACTATACATCTACAGTAGTTAAAACAGCCTGGTACTGGTACAATGACAGATACACTGGCCAGTGGAACAGAATTGAGAACCCAGATGTGAATCCATCCACCTATGGTCATCTGTTCTTCAACAAGGTCCCAAAGTCCATCAAATGGGGAAAAGGCAGTCTTTTTAACAAATGGTGCTGGCAAAACTGTATGTCCCTCTGCAAAAAAATGAAACAGGACCCATACCTGACACCATATACAAAAACTAACTCAAAATGGATCAACGACCTAAATATAAAGCCAAAAACTATGAAGTTCACAGAAGAAAAAATAGGATCAATGCTAGAGTCCCTAATACACGGCATTAACAGGGTACAAACTACAATCAACAACACACAAGCTCCAGAGGATAAGCTAGATAACTGGGATCTTCTAAAAATTAAACACTTATGCTCATCAAAAGACTTCACCAAGATAGTGCAGTAGTCAGACGCTTCCACTGAACCCTCTTACAACAAAGGCCCAAAAAAACAAGTGAAATGATTATATTTATGACAAGCACTGGGTACTGGGTTTTTTAGGAGTCCTGAACATCAAAGTTTAGGGTTGGTGAACATCAAAGGCAAAGTTAGAAAACAGACTGAGTGGCAGGGGGAGTAAGAGACAGTTCAGAAGTCGAGAGGAGATGCCGGACCTGAAATGCAGGGAGCCCTCAAGCACCATTCCCAGAAGTTACTGTTGCGGAGCTCTGGACGCAGTTGCCTCAGGGAGAAGCAGCCAGCCGCAAGGCCTACTCACACCTCCGGAACCAGAGAAGAGCAGTGCTCTCGGCAAAAGTACTTGCATATATTTTACTGCGTCCTCAGCCCCCGAGCTGCCTCCAGTGGCTGTTGATCTCCCTGGGCCTGTTACAGGTCCTGCTGCATGTCCTGAGCCATTCTCCCAGCCTTGGAGAAGGAATAAATTCATAACTGGGGGAAAAGATAATCTGCCAGCTCTGCTAACCTGGGGAGCTCAGGACAGAACCAGCTTCTGTCCAGGCATAAACAGTCCATGGACTTTGAATACCTTTCCCCCTTGCATGGACCTGTGTGGGCCTATTTCAGAATAGGCCCTTGCTGGCAGACCGCAACTGTTTCAGCTGTGCGGTGGAGAAATGAGCCTTTGATATTTATCACTGCATTGCCTATTAAATAGGGTCCTCACCTACCCACATCAGGGGCTCCACTCAGGTCACCTGGCCACCCAGGACAGGAGTCCAAGGATAACTGGTACCTCCCAGTCCTTACAAACAAAAGCATTGGGTATCCATGGTCCATCTGCAGAGCCCACCTACCTGTATACCCTAGGGAAAAGAGACACGCTTTCCTCAGTCACTTGGGGAACGATTCTCAGCTCCCTGCTTTGTTCAGAGTGTGACCCCCTGCTGCAGATACCGGTACCTACACCAATCACCCCTGCCTCTCTTAAGACAGTAGAACAGAGCCTATACCACATACCTGATGACCAACTACCAGGACACCTGAGCTGAATCCATACGAGAAAAGTGAACAGACTCCTAGGCTGATATACCTGATAACAGCTCTAGCCATCTGGGGACACGATGCTAGAGCTTCAAAGGTGGAAATAATCAAGCGAGCTCACTCAAGCAACCTATTTGGGCATATCAAGACAAAACAAAGCAAGAAGCTAGGATACAGTAAGGAAACATAAAATAAACTAATACAATAACTTACAGGTGGCTCAGAGACAATGGTCAATATCAAATCACATAAAGAAGCAGACCATGATCACTTCAACAAGCTCTCAGAACAAAGATTCAAGGGTTCTTCTGGACAAAGTTGCCTTCCTGGAATTACCGGATGCAGAATCCAAAAGATTAATATACAGAACTCTTCAAGACATCAGGAAGGAGATCAGGCAATACGCAGAAAAAGCCAAGGAACCCGCAGAAAAAGCCAAGGAACACACAGATAAAGCCGTTGAAGAAATTAAAATGGTTATTCAAGAACATAATGAAAAATTTAATAAACTGCAAGAATCCATAGAGAGACAGCATTCAGAAATTCAGAAGATTAACAATAAAATTACAGAGTTAGACAACTCAATAGAAAGTCAGAGGAGTAGAACTGAATGAGTGGAAGGCAGAATTGGTGAACTTGAAGATAAAGCACTTGGCACCAAAATATTTCAAGAAAAATCTGATAAAAGAATTTTAAAAATGAAGAAAACCTAAGAATCATGTGGGACTCTATCAAGAGAAATAACCTACGAGTGATTGGAGTACCGGAACAGGGAGGGATAACAGATAATACAGAGAGAATTGTTGAAGATTTGTTGGCAAAAAACTTCCTTGATATTGTGAAAGATGAGAAGATATCTACCCAAGATGCTCATTGAACTCCACTTTGACTTTGAAAAGAAAGTCACCAAGACATATATAGCCAAATTTGCCAAAACCAAAGATAAAGTGAGAATTTTAAGAGCAGCTAGGGATAAACAAAAATCACTACAAAGGAGACTCAATAAGAATAAGCTCAACTACTCAGAAGAAACTACGCAGGCAAGAAGGCAATGGGATGACTTATATAAAGAATTGAAGGAAAACAATTGCCAGCCAAGAATCATATGTCCAGCAAAACAATCTCTCAAATATGAAGGTGAAATTAGGACATTTCCAGATAAACAGAAGTGTTGGAAATTCATAAAATCCAAACCAAAACTATAAGAAATACTAAAGGGTATTCTTTGGTTAGAAAATCAGTAATAATAGGTATCAGTCCAAGACTAGAACACTGGACAGAGCAGTGAGATGTCAACCCAGATACGGAAATCACAAAAATAAATCCAGATAAAAAAACACTCAAAACAGGGAAACAGTAATGACAGTATGTAAAAGAAGACAACATTAAAACAATAAAGAGGGACTAAGAAAAGTAGTCATACATCTTTCACATGGAGAGGAAGACAAGTCGATATAAGGAAATAAAAGTTAGGTTTAAACATAGAAAAATAGGGGTAAATACTAAGGTAACCACAAAGTAGACTAACAATCCTACTCACCAACATAAAATACAAGAAAAAAAATAGAGACTTAGCGGAAACAAAATCAACAAAAACGAATAAGAGGAAAAGACAATATATAAACTACTCAGCACAAAAAATTAAGTGGGAAAAAGAAACTATCAATGACACACAAAAAAAGACATCAAAATGACAGCACTAAACTCATACCTATCCATAATTATGCTGAATGTAAATGGACTAAATACACCAATAAAGACACAGAGAGGGGCAGAGTGGATAAAAAACATGATCCGTCTATGTGCTGCCTACAAGAGACACACCTTAAAAAACTAGAAATACATCTACCATACGATCCAGCAATGCCACGCCTTGGAATATATCCTAAAGAAATAAGAGCCTTTACATGAACAGATATATGCACATCCATGTTCACTGCAGCAGTGTTTACAACAGCAAAAAGATGGAAGCAACCAAGGTGCCCATCAATGGATGAATGGATAAATAAATTATGGTATATTCACACAATGGAATACTATGAATCGATAAAGAACAACGACGCTAATATCAAGTCAGCCCTGGACTCATGATGACTCTGTGCACAATGGAACAAAATGCTGCTAGGTCTCCTACCATCCCCATGATCAGCTGTGGACAGGACCCTTATTATCCATTGGAATTTCATAAGTAAATTGCCAGACCTTTCTTCCTAGTCTATCTTAGTCTAGAAGCTCCATTGAAACCTATTCAGCATCATAGGAACATGCAAGCCTCCACTGGCAGATGGGTGGTGGCTGCTCATGAGGTGCACTGGCCAAGAACTGAACCCAGGTCCCTTGCATGGAAAGTGAGAATTCTGCCACTGAACCAGCACAATGTAGGTAGGTGGGAACAAACCATGCACCCAAAAGTAAAGAATAAAACTGACTCCAAAATGGCATACTTGAGTCTGAGATGAAAACAGAGCAGACAAAGAAAAAAGGCAAGTGAGTGGGCTGCACAAATGCAAGCGTGTTACCAGGAGGAAAGAACTTAAAATTTAGAATTATTCAGATGTAACACTATGAGGCTCAGATGGACGCTACTGACCACAGGTGCCCTGATGGTGAGCCCAGAAGGTAGAAGATCACAAAGTGAAAGAAGACGACTTTAATGGATCAAAGAAAGAAGCTATGAATAGATGGGAATGTTCTCTTTTTATAGAGACTAAAAAAAAAAGACTAGACAGCTGTAAATTAGTAACTCAACAGGGACTCTCCGTTCATGAGTACACTCTGACCTAAATTAATGATCGCAGTGCACAGTGTCATTATTCTTGACAGAGAATGTTCAAATTGCTAGCAATGTTTTTAAGGAACTCATGTCTTTTTCTTTCTCACGGACACCGTTATAAGATCATTACTGTAGCTTTCCAAACAATACAATTTACTTTTCTTATTGAAGTTCTTCTTTCTCCTGCCTTTCTATAGTTCTGTGTTCACTTTAATCCCATTTCCTTCCCTCACCATTTTCTTTATTTCATTTTTCTCAATTCCTCTTATAATATTTCTTTCATCCTGTTGTGTGTTCTATGTGATTTTTGGTTAGGGAAAAAAAAATACACACAATTCAGTTTTAAGGACCAATGATGGAAGTTAATAGCCAAAGTTTACCTGAATGGCCTCCAACCACAGCCAGGGTCACAGTCTCAGTCTTGGAGTAAGCAGGCTGAGGGAGAGATAGGAAAAGGTACAAACTGTATCTAGTTACTATATTCTAACTGCTGCACATTAAAGATGAAGAATAACAAATTCCTCCCTATTTCAACTTCTAACATATACAAAATAAAAATTGACTATTTCTAGTTCAATTTTACTTGAGGATGCATCTTTTTAAGGCATTTTGTCTGTACTGTATAATGTCTTAAACTGCAGCCTTTAGAAATCAGAATCTACTACTGCACAAGTGTAATATGCTTAGATACATGTGGACCTGTTTGGGTATATTTCTAATCTTGATTCAGAACTTAGAGTAGTATACTGGCTGGAAGGGCTACATTATTCTACAGAGAAAATCTGGAAACACCAGTTTCTTAATAGATAGCAGGTACGCATTTCATATTTAAACAGCATTAAAGACACAAAGGGTCTAGTCACAGGAGAAGAAAGAGCATGAATCAGTGAAATGATCTATCCACTGAGTATAAGCCAGGAAAAAAGAAAAAATTGTTGCCTTATTCTAATAGAGAAACGCTCAAGTTTCACATCAGTCTGAGCTTGCTGACAGGAAAAGAGGAACTTAATGTTTAATAAGTATTTGCATGCTATGTTATTTGTATTAAAAAAGCCAAATAACCTTTTGCCTGTAATACTAAGTCTTTTCATCAGCCTGTGGAGGCTGTGATCATATGTTTACTGCAGTTAAGTACCTATTAACCAGTGCATGTGTTAAAAGTGAACTCAGTGCACATAATATTGCTGCCAAGAGACAAGTGCTTTGTAAGTCCATTCTAATGATGATGATGATCACAACAACAAAGATGACAGCTTGAGACTCCAGCTCTAAACACATCATCTAAAAGTATAATCTTTCATATCTTGATCATATGTATGTCTACATCATATTCACAGTATGGAATGAAAGGTAGTACCTGAAGAACATAAATGTTATACTTCTATCAATGAGATTTTATAAGGATAATGCAATGAAATAATTCAAAGAATGTTCCATGGAATACTATTATCCCCCTAAGATGGTAACAAGTTTAATGACCCTGAAGTGTTTTATAATCAAAGATAAAACATATTTGGGACCAAATGAATTAAACAGCATTATGCAGATTCATTTACTGTAGGATTTCTAAGATCGTTTATTATGCTAATATGCACTGTGAATCTCTAGGGGGAAAATAGATAATATTCAGTATTTCTCAGACAGACAATCATGGATGAAACACAAAGAACTAATCCAAGGAACTGATTTTGGGAAATGCTCATCTGCACAAAGCTACAACAGAATATAAACATCGATATACCAAAAACTAATTTTAATTTTGTTTGCAAAAATCCATTTCTTATAATTCAATATTCTTGCTCCTTTTAAAACACCTTGAGCTAGAAACAGTTGTCTTGGTAAATCAATCTGAAAGAGTTGTTTTGGCAATTGTAAATTTAAATTCAGTTTACAATGCTGTAAAATTTTGAGAATCCACTTGCTAACAACAACAAAAAAGATTATTTTGTGTTTTAGGAATTGTTCTACATGTTCTTAGACCTTGATTTGGTAGCTAAACTGAATAAACTTCTTTGGAGGATATGAGACAGGCAGGGAAACTAAGACAGAGGAAGGCAACCATAATTAGGTGTTCAAAGCCACCTCCTACAGCCACCAGATGCCCACATCCAGACCAAGGGGAAAAAAGGAGGATGATACAGGACTCTTTGCTATCACTCTTTGCCCCAAAGTATGGATGGCTACTGGGATCCTAAGCCTGAGCTAACTCCACCTGCAGAGAAAAGACGGAAGAGAGTCCTTTGTCTGCTTCAGGTATATTAACTTAAGGCCAGTTCTTGGCAGCTTATCTGAATAGCTGTCCCACTTCTGCCCAGCCTATAAGGCTCTTGGGTGTTAATTAGCTGTGAAATAATACAAAAGAAATTTTGTTCTTCACCTTAACATTTTATCACAGCCTTCAGGATCAGATGCATTATTTATATCAATTTTTACGCCTGCATTACTTTGTATTTGGGGAGATGATATGACCAGTCACATATCTGGATCTTTACTGCAGAGTTCTACTACTTTAATGGAGGAGGGGGGGGAAGGGGAGGAGCAACTAATAAAGTATTATTAAATGTTTTTAAAATGAATGAAAGTAACAGGAAAAGACCAACAGTTTTTTAAATCTAACTTCTGGATGTGACCAGAAGTCAAAAAAGGTCAACCTCAATTACCCAACTTCTAAACGAGGAATCTTATCAAGTACTGTGATATACTTGTCAAACTTTTTCATTAATGATATCCTGAGAAACTCACAAAAAAACTAAAAGAAAGCATTCAGTGTGTAAAAATTAGAGGCAACCTCATCCACACTAACCAATGGTATTCCCCTTTTCCCCAGTTACACTGGGCTAAGTCACTGCTTGTAGATAAATAATCCTGAATCTTCCCACAATATACATTTTCCAAGGAAACCAAAAGAAAAAATGGGAGATTTTAAATTTCTTTAAGAGCTTCTGCCTCATTTTTTTTTCAAAGATGACCATGGAAAACTACCCTGATTTGCATAGTTCTGTGATGTATATTAAGATGGAAGATGTAAATAAAAATAAAAATTAACTACCATCAATGTTAAAACCTACAGTTCTTATTTGTTTTCTTTTCTCATTAAAGAAGATTAAAAAATTAAGGTTTATCGGTGCTCTATCAAGCTTTTTTTTTTTTTCAAGCTACAACTTTAACTCTCAGTGTCATTACATGTTGCATTACATACTTTACAAATGGCCTACTGTGTATGTCTATCACATTTCCTTTGATGATGTTTACAAATAAATGTACATATTTTGCTAGGGTACAGAAGAGTAACAAAAGGAAAAAAAAAAAAAAAAAACCTTAATAGGTGGAGAAGGTATTTTGCACAAGTCAACATTACTTATTTTTAGATATTTAAATTTTTTCATTTCTTTATTTCTAATTTGCATTAGAATGAACTTGAACTTTTTTTTTTAATAATATTTTATTGTGTTTTCAGTGAAGGTTTACATAGCAGTTTAGGTCCCCGTTCAACAATTTCTACACAAATTGTTCAGTGACATTGGTTATATTTTTCACAATGCGTGAACATCCTCATTATTTTTGTTCTGGTCCCTCCATTTCCATTAATCTAGTTTCCCTACTCCTTTACATTCTCATCATTGTTTTAAAGTAATTGATGTCTGTCTGGTCTCACATAGGTGATTTTTTAAAGGAGCACAGGACTAACGGGCGATATTCATTATTTTGTGAGCCAATCTGTTATTTAGCTACAAGGTGACCACAGGGGTTAGTCTTGGTTCAAGGTATAAAGAGTATCTAAGGGCAACTGGAGTTTTGGGGAGTCCTCCAATCTCACCAGTTCAGTAAGTCTGGTTTTGTTTTTCTATTTTTAGAATTTGAGGTTCTGTTCTACGTTTTTCTCCCATTCTATCAGGGTCTAACTTTTATGGTCCTGATAAGAACTGTAATGGTAGCTAAGGCACTATCTAGTTCTTCTGGTCTCAAGGTGGATGAGGCCATAGTTTGTGTAGACTATTTGCACTTTAGATTAGTTTCTTCTTTGAGTCTTTGGTTTCCTTCTATCTCTCTCGCTCTCGATGAATCAAGACCAACAGTTGTATCTTAGATGACCACTTGCAAGTATTAAGACCCCAAACACTTCTCATCAAACTAGGATGTAGAACGTAACTTTATGAACTGTATTATGCCAATTGACTGAGATGTTCTACAAGACTATGGCCCTAATCCTTCAAACCCAGAAAACCTATCCCTTGAGGTATTTGATTATGTCTAAGAAGTATCTGTAACTGTACCCCCATGTGCTTTATTATACACATATATGAATATATGTACATATAGCCACCTAGATGCATATAAATGCATACACATATATGCTCACATACACATAGCTATACATACATATGCCTATATAGCTGTATACATACCCATGCATTTATTTTTTGGCTAACAATTTTTTGTTAATAACTGACAAAGAAGAAATATTATTCTTACCCAAAGAATGCGAGGTTGTAAAAGGGTTTTTCAAAACTACGAAAGTCTATAGAAACATACTTAAGTCTTAATATAATCTTTTTTCACTGCAGAAACTAAAAAACCAAAAGCCAAACCAAAGCCAGTACCGTTGAGTCGATTCCGACTCATAGCGACCCTATAGGACAGAGTAGAACTGCCCCATAGAGTTTCCAAGGAGCAAATTCGAACTGCTGATCCTTTGGTTAGCAGCCGTAGCGCTTAACCACTATGCCACCAGGGTTTCCCTGTAGAAACTAGCACCAAACAAAAGCTCCAAGAAAGCAGGGAGCTTTATTTACTTTATTTTCCAACTTCATCTCCAACCTTCAGCAGTGTCTGGTATGTGGCAGGTACTCAATATACATTTGTTAATTTAAGGAAGGAATGAAAGAAACCAAGAACACAGCAGAAGAGACCTAAGTTTGAATACAAGTTCCACTACTTACTACTAAGAGTTCCCCTTCTTCCCCCTAGTCACTTAGCCCTTGGCATAGCATCTACCTGGATGTATCTTTACCTTTATGTGAACCTGTCGTATCTCCCACAGTTATATGTTAAGCCTTTCTCTGCATTCCCAGTGTACACCATGGTGCCCTCTCACAGCTCAGGAAGTGTTTGAGGATGATGATGAGGAGCAGGGACTGTAAGGCCTTCTCTAATATTTAACAGGAGCCCCGGTGGCACAGTGGTTAAGCGCACGGCTGCTAACCAAAAGGTCTGCAGTTCGAATCCCAGGTAGAAACCCTATGGTGCAGTTTTACTCTGTCCTATAGGGTTGCTATGAATCAGAATCAACTCGACAGCAACCGTCTCTAAAGTGACTACCTTTACAAATGACCCAGCATACATGTCTATTATACCTTCCCTAGAGATGTTTACAAATAAAGTGCCCCCTTCATTCTCATGTTGCTAAGTTATAGAAGAGCTTCACAGAAATACCAAGAAGCCCTTGTTCTATAGCTGCTCTGCTATCTCATCTAATTGACTCCCAAACAGTTACACTTTAACACCTGCACTCTTGCCTAAAATATGGATCTCTGATATTAACCATCAATCTATCATCAAATCCAAATCAAGGTCTCACAGGTATTGCCAGAATGTGAGTAGACCTTCAATACCCTGCAACTCCAAATATCTCTGTTATGAATCCTTGGAGCCCAACTCCTATCTGGAAAGTCAAGAAGGAAGTAGAGAAGGAGAGGGTTAAAATCCGGTCACTGCAACCAACCCTACACTCTCCAGCTGTGATCAATTAGGATTCTTGGCATTCCCTCCAGAAAACTCCTGCTGCTTTATTAGGATGACTAGGAAACTGAATTTTGACTTTTTGATAGGTAGGGTAATAAATGTACCTCAAAGCTGAGAGATGACCAGCTGGGTTTATGTGCACAAGTTGAATCTTTAATTACGGACCACACAAGATGCTCAACCTAGAAAACCCCTATTTGTTTCAAGGCAGGTTAGGAGGAGGTGGAGGAGCTAGGTTTGTGACTAAGGAAGTGGTTTCTTTTAATGGAATTGCACAGTAGGGCAGGTGACAGCTGTGTAGGACAAGACCCCTGAAGATCCATGGTATGTCGGCTTGGAAATCTTTGCTCATACATAATTCTGCGTTGTTTATTACAGAGAATTTTAATGACTTTATTTGAATTTCTTATCTAATTTTTAAATAATCTTTGACAGAAAATTGGGTAATCCAGCTCTGAAAATCCAGTAAAGATGAAGACAACCTAAACTGAGTTTTCTTGTGTCTAACCACCCCTCTCCAAAAAAAAAACCCAACAACAAAATGCTCTGTAATAGGATAAACTATTCCTTTGAGGCACAAAATAACTTATATGACTACTTTGACTATCACTTTGTAAAGACTCCAAATGTAATTGAAACAAATCACAGACATGTAATTTCTCACTGTACATAGGTGTAGCAGAAAACTTGAGGCTTATATTCAAAAGATTGTTCTCTAAATCAGTCCTCTTCAGAGGCCAAGAAGACTTCTCTGGTTATTATCAAGTTTTAGCTAGCCCAGTACTTAACCAAAAATACTTCCAGTTCCTTATCTGGTGTCCATGATTCCCCTTCTTTGAAAGACACACAGTGCCTTTTTGTAAGATTCTCTTGAATATTCAACAGCATTTTATCTGACCTCTTTAAATCCAACCTGCCTGCTCCCCTCTCACAAAATATAAAAATATGAAGATGATAATGCACTTCCAGACAGAACCTGCAAGTTCGGTGCACTTTCACATGTATTACATTTCAACAGCATTTTTGATGACAGAAGGACCATGGCTTATTAATACTGGGTACCTTAATGGTAGTACCTTGGTTCATAGTAAGCCCTCAAAATAGTAAGCACTCACTGCTTTAAATTAAATGGTTCTCTTTCACATCAGTAAGACAGAACCAGTGCCCACTGAGTTGCCTGGATAACTCATGTAATGTTTCTGTGCCTCCATGTCCTCGTCTGTAAAATGGGAATTAAGCCATCTGCCCAAAATATGTGACATACTAAACCAGATCACTGGCACATAATCAGCACTCAGTAAACATTATGTTAAAAGTAAACTTCTAGTATCCACTGTGATGAGGAGAAAGAGACACAATAGATACAAATGCACGAAGTAAGGATGAGATACTTAAACTTTGGTTGTTTATTATCCCAAGCAAACTTCCCAATTCCCAGGTCCATTTTAAGATTAATGAGATTGTGGTAGAAAGGACCAGCTGTTCAAAACACGAACCCAATAAAGTCATTCAGAAGAGCTTTAGAACTCAACCAAACTACATTACAAGGAATTGTAGGGGCCATGGAAATGTGCCACTGGCATCTCCTGGTGTGGGGAGTATAACTGACTGTTGGTTTAAGAATCCTACAGTACTTTATTGCTGGTGGAATCTATTTCATTCCGCAAATCCTGTGAACTTTTCTATTTATTGATTTAAAATAATTTTATGAGGGATGTGATTGGGTTTTTAAAGGTAACATTAACTTGAATTAGATTATTCTCTATCTCATGCTGCATTTTTTTATCAAGAATAACCACAGAGAGACAATGAGAGCTATAAAATTATAGTAAGTTTTTCTGCTGAGAAGGACTTAAGGGATCATCTAGTTCAACCCCCTCGTTATATGCTTCCAGGTGTCCACCTTAAAGGTTAGCTTTAGCTCAGTTTGCCTTAACTTCCATGGCTCAGTCATTCGAAAATTTGTACAAACTTTTTGAAACACTTTTATATTTCCTGCCACTAAAATCTCTTGGGAAACATGAAAGTTGAAGTTAAATTGCTTTTTTCCAAGGCTCTTGACTTTATTTATATTGAGTTATTACTAGAATTATTACATGAAATCAGTTAAAAATAATTTTATAGATTTTATCAACCTCAGTTATAACCAGTTTTATATTCATAACTTCATTCTTCATTTTTCAAAATAATATATTTTGGTGAGAAAAACATTATGCTTATTAAAATTTAACAAAAATTGTGCTATCAAAAATTTGTAGCATCAAAATATTACTGTTCCAACTTCAAATCATGACCTAAAAGGACCTTAATAAAGTATTTGTTGAGCTAATTCATGAATGAATAAATGAATTAGTAATGAGAAATCAGAACAGACATGAATGACCTTCAAGGATATAAGCAGGTGAAGTAATTCACAGGGCAATAAACAGCCTCTCTGGTTACTTTAACACATAACCCTTAAAGATAGTACAATTTTGTGGTGAAGTAGCTGCTTATGGATAACAGAATCAAAACCCAAAGAGACCTCAAACACGTAAGAACAAGAGGCCAAATCTAATACACTGAAATTTAATCAGACAATTCTTCTAAGTATCTAAGTTTAAGACTTTATAACATCATAGGCAGAGGGCAGAAAAGGAGGAAAATGAAGCTTAACAGCAGTACAAGACCTTGCGCCATTTGTTGTCAGTAAAGTTAGTATAATTCAAGAGTAATGTATCTGACTTGTCAAGAGGCTACATGAACAGATCCCCAGTCCACAAGGAGTAAAATGCTAGTTTCACTCCACTTGGAGTAGAACTCAACTGTGAGTATCTCACTTTCTTAGAGACATTGATTAGCTATAGCCTATCTAAGAGCAGCAACCAGAATAATTAGGAAGCTCAAATCTATGTTATATGAGGAAATGCTAAAGAATATGAACATGTTTATCCTGGTAATGATTTAGGTGCACAAAATGCTACCCGTAAGTATCTGCAAGACTATTAGTGGAAGAAAGGGAACTCTGGTAATACAATGGTTAAACATGTGGTTGCTAACTGCAAAGGTTGGCGGTTGGAACCCACCCAGCAACTCCGTGGGAGAAATACCTGGCAATCAGCTTCCATAAAAATTACACCCTAGAAAACTCTATGGGGCAGTCTAGGGTCACTATAAGTCGAAAATCTACTCAACAGCACCCAACAACATTAGTGGGAGAAAGGCCAGCCAAGTTTTCCTCACCCCAGAGGGATATGCAGCACCCAGAAGTAATGAGCACCAGTAAATGAAGGCTAAAAACCAGCTGGCATTGGGTGGGGACAATGCAGAGAGAGGATTTAAAATAGCCAGCGGAAACATGTATTTCATTGTATCTGGAAAAAACGGAGTGTGGCTGGTGCTAGAGGAAGGCAACAATATTCAAATCCTGAAAAAGTGGTTAGGCCTTGGGTACTACAGGGACAGAAAGACCTGGTGACAGACAATTCCTAGGCAGAAGTGTAATTCCCACAGCACTGATGCTTTTTATTTTGTGGATACTGCAAATCTGCTTGGGAATATGTTGGGAACCATCTTGGTTTAGAACAACTCTGTAGAACCCCCTACATGTGAAGCCCACCCAAATCCTTCTGCTGTGGTACGCATGGTGATATCCCTTCCTGAAGCTTATTTCTGCCCCAGCAATCATCATTTTGGTCTTCATGGACATAGCATGGCCAACAGATACTCTGTCTCCTTATAGAAAAAGGCTTGCTTAGCTGTTACGAGCAATTTCTTTCAGAATCTCGCCCTTGTGCCATTCTCATAGTCCTCCTCCCCTCCACGAACACAGCATCTCACCCTTCTCTGCTTTCGAGCCCTGAGCATCTTGTACCACAGGGCCATCGTTCAGAGGACTGCTCTTGCTCCCAGCACTTCTCCTTCTCATTTTTGAAAACCCCTTGCCCAGTGCAAATCTGTACAGCCACTAGACCAGCCTTAGTTCTAGCCCTTCTTCCACTCAGCCCTGTTATTAGGAAAAGGTAGTAGACCATAGCACTGCAACTAGGAAAATTCCACAGACTTTCATACTATCCTTGGATTGGCCTCTGCACCTTCTTTCTTGCTGACCCTGCTCCTTAGCTTGCCTTGGAATGTTCTCTCTACAATTCTCCTTCCATCCCCAACCCCACGTCCACTGAGAAGCCTTTCTTGCCTGCTTCCCTTACTACTCCCTCTCCTCATTTTTCGCCTCTCACAACACTTCACTGAGAGGTCTCAAATATGGCCCTCTCCCCACCTCTATGGGAAAAAGATGTGGCAGTCTGCTCCCACAAAGATTTACAGCTAGGAAATCCAATGGGGCAGTTCTACTCTGTCCTATCACGTGGCTATGAGTCAGAATCAACTCAAGAGCAACAGGTTTGGTTCCCATCCCCCCACCCCCACCATGGATCACACAGTATTTCTTGTCTCTATCCCCTCAGCATCTTTGGGGCCAAGCTAACCACTCAAACTCCTGGTGACTATTTGTCCACAAGTAACAAGT
This sequence comes from Loxodonta africana, assembly GCF_030014295.1. NCBI lineage: Eukaryota > Metazoa > Chordata > Mammalia > Proboscidea > Elephantidae > Loxodonta > Loxodonta africana. The sequence goes on along the minus strand of NC_087345.1, from coordinate 108,618,698 downwards.
TACCAGGCAGGCACTCTAAGGGGACACAAAGATGAATCCTTTATGTGCAAACAATATGCCCAGCACTGTGGAACACATTAAAGAAGGAAACAGAGACCCTGATCTCCTGTAGTGTTCAGCCTAGTGAGGGAAACATCATACAAATAATTACAAAGTGTGGTGAAAGATAAAATGGAGAGTTATGCTACTGCATAATGAGTGTATAATGAGGCAACCTCATTTAGTCTGAAGGGACATGGCATTTGCTTTGGTACAGAGTCTGACACTGTAAGGATTTAATAAATGAATGAATAAGTGAACACAGCTAAGGGCTAAGAAATTAAAGCAAAAAACCAAAAACATCCATTGCTGTCGAGTCGATTCTGACTCACAGTGACCCTGCAGGAGAAGAATTGTCCCATAGTGTTTCCAAGGAGTGGCTGGTGGATTCGAACTGCCAACCTTTTGGTTAGCAGCTGAACGCTTAGCCGGGGCTCCAAAGTGAAGAAAGGCACCAACAAACAATGCATTTTATTTACTATATGAATGTGTATGAACCGCACAGCAAAAACCCAGTTATAACTGACGATGAAAATCCTAGGAACAAACAATATGATTTTAAGTCACGTCAGTGATAAAGCAAAGCAGTGACTCTTAACCTTCATAAGCTGTTCTGAGAATCTGAAAACAAACCAATGCTACACATAGTTGCAACGGGATCCTCAAAAGTCCACAGGCCCCAAGTTAAAAACTCTTAGTCAAAAGGCATTTTACCCTAATGCGCCTTAGGGATAGGACCATATCACACATTTCTAAACAGAGCTTTAGTATACCCAGAATGTGGGATCCTATGAAAAGCTTTGGTTTGTTCAATACATTTCAAACACACGATACTTTCCATGCCAGGAACACACACACGCAAACATAAATCTGGAATATAATCTCTTGATCAATAGGAGAAAAAGCCTCTACAACTGTGCATCCCACAGCTTGGAGAAATGTTTCAGTATTTAGGTACAAAGTTTTATATAGTGGTTTTAGTAACACAGAGTCCCTGGTGGTGCAGTGGTTAAAAGCTTGGCTGTTAACTGAAAGATCAGTAGTTCCAACTCATCAGCCCCTCCAAAAGATGGAGCAGTGTGTTTCTGAAAAGATTACAACCTCGGAAACCCTACAGGGCAGTTTTACTCTGTCCTACAGGGTCACTAAGAGTCAGAATCAGCTCCAAAGCAATGGGTTTTCATGGGTTTAAGAACACAAACTATAAAGGGCACTTAGCTCTCTGAGCCTCCAGTTTCTCTTCTGTAAAATGGAGATAACAACAACTAAAACAGCAACCTCTTAGAGTTGTGTAGATTACACTAGATAATCCATGTAAATAAAGAGCTTCCCACAATAATGCTGCACACTTGCCTAAGCCTGTCTATCCTTTCTTCACTTTTGTTTCATCCGGAGGAATTAAATGCCAGATAGTAACGGGGCCAATCACAACTGCACAGCACTTTTCCAGCTATACGACTGCTTGCCAAAAATGTGTTTAAATTTTTTGAAACGTCTTTCTGTCTCCATTTTAGAAAATGCTTTTAATAATGTGTTTTATCCTTTACTGGGTATCAATCAGTGAGACGGATTGCTTGAGGTTGCTATAATAATCTGATGACAGAGTCCAGATAAAGTGTGGCGAAAAGTCTGAAGTGCTATTTTGATTGTAGGATATGAGTCTCACCATCATTACAGAGAAGAAAATAGCGCTGACAGTTAATCCAAAGCATGAGGACAAAACACCGTGAAATGCTAGAAGGGTCTGATCAACCAAAGGGAGGCAGTTCTGATACTGCTGCACCCAAAGGAACAGGCCACTCGCTGGTATAATCTGTAGTAATAATCTCTCTCTTCTCAAACAGAATTTTAGAGTCTATTTTTGTTTTTCTCATTTGTTTCCCTCATTTCTACTGAATGACATTCTTTAATCAAACAGCTGCCCCACAGCTAACTGGCTTCCAGACTGAGCTACTCCAAATGTAGCCTGTTCCATCTTGCCAATGTCTGCAGAAAATCTTTAAGTCCTCTTTGGACACAGTGGATCCCTTGTAAGTCACTTTGGCTCCTCGTGCTCTCCGCCGAATGCCAATTAGTCTGAGAGCTGCTGTTTCTCCACAGCCATTGGCACCTCGCTCCTTTTCCAGGGCTCTCTCAAGAACCACATGACTGAGAAACCAGGTGATGTTGAAGTCCAATGTTGCCATCAGCCTGGACGTCATATGTCTTTGGCAAAACCTACCTGTACCCTTAGATGGCCATTTTTAGAGAAGGAAATATAAAAGTTACATATTTTACAAGATAAAGAGGGAAAGTATTTACCTAGGAATGAGTTTTACGTGACCATTTGGAAGGGAAGAATTTAAAGGATTATTAAAGTAAAACAGGTTTCTATGAGTTCAAAATGTCTCATTAGCCCTGTGCTTTTTATCCTCTCTAACTTATCGAGCTGTCTATATTACCTTTCACATTCTAATACCAAAAACTGAGCACATTAAACTATAAAGCTGGTGTCATTGGTTTAACTTAAGGTATAAACTGCAAATGGCAGTATATTTCTAACCCTGCTATAATGAAGTAGGGAGGACTGAATAGTTGGAACAGATGTGAGAGATATTCAGGGGTTAGGAGCCCCAAGGCAGGATTTTAAAGAGCTGCTGAGCTTCTGCATGCAGTTGGCAAGATGCTCTCTCTCAGAGCACTTTTCAAAGCAACCTGTATCTGCTGGCTCTTTTCAGAGAGTCTGTTCAGGAGAGGAGACTACTGTCCAACATGACATGGACTTCCTCTGAAACAAATCCTTTGTGGAAAAGAATTAACCAGAGAATTCATTGTACAACAGTGGAACCACAAAGAACGCTATGGCGGTGTGTATGTAAACCACTTCCTATGTAAAAACAGTGATTACAGCATTCAGATGTTCAAAGAGGTTAAGTCCTCAAGGAAAAGTTTACCTCCCATAGAATTATTCCTTCCCCAACTTATCATTTCCTACTTACTAATGTAGCAATTATCAAGCTATTTTTCTGAATAAGGACCCAATACACTAAAAAATTACCGAGGCTTCCCAATTATTTTTATGTGGGTTATATCTAAAAAAAAGAGAAACAAAACAGAATATTATTTAATTCATTAAAGTAACAATCATAAACCCACCACTTATTAACATAAATATGATTTATTTTAAAATATACATTTTTCCATAACCAAAAAATTTAGTGAAAGGAACAGCACTTTTAAAATACATTTTTTGCAAATTCCTTTAAATGTCCGGCTTAGCCAACAAGAAGAGAAGCTGAAATCTCGTAACTCCTTCTGCACTTAATCTGTTAACATTCGTTGATTTGCTTGTAACACGTAAAGAAAACCCACCTTTGCTAAGATATGCAGTTAGAAGAAGAAGGAGTATTTTATACCTTTTCAGAAAATTGTGGATATTCTTTTTGATACTACTTCATTCAGCAAGTGCTAGTTTCTTTAGGTTTATTTGCAACATAGAATGAACCCGCTGCTCTAGCTTGTGTTTGAATGGATCTTTTATTCATGTATGATTTTGCATCATCAAGTAGAGTTCATTTGAAAAATACCAGGGAACTTATGTGAATCTTCAAAATGTTTACACATTTCATTATACGATATTTTAAAAATTCTCTTTGTTAATATCAGTGATCTCATCAAGTGTCTTTTAATATTGAGAGGCCATCAAAGGGCATTTATAAGTTTTTAAAATTCTAAATTTGCTGAAAATTTTGACTTTTATTACTAGCAATCAATACTGTCAGTCATTTTTTTCTTCAAGTACCAGGGTCATTGCTCGTTTTGGAGAAAATGCCTGTCAAATAGTCAAGTCTGAATAACTATAGTTTGCCAATCTGTCTAGTGAAAAGTATTTCGATAAAAAAAAAAAAAGCCTGGTTCAACTTATAACTCAAACAACATGCAAGTGCTTTTCCTCATGACACTGTACTTTAGTTTGCAGCAGGAGTGCTTTGTGCATACTTCATCACACAGAATATTAAAAAGACATGTACTGAAGTATTGAGATTTAATTTTTAAAAATTTAGAAAAAAAAAACAAAGCTTTTACTGCTTCATCAATGACATCCTGAAGTGAAACTGAATATTTTTTTTTTTTAACTGCAAGTATATGGCAGTATATACAATAAAAAGTACAGTTTGGTGCTAATGGCTTGCTTTGTGGTAAGGGGTCAGTTGTTTCACCCATCACTGCTTTTGCACTGTCAATATAATTATTAACACAGTGAAAAAGGCAAAGAACATCTTTGTATTATTATGAAAGTAGTTTTGACCTCACAGACTCCCAAAGGGGTCTAGGGCATTCTAGGAGTCTATGAGCCCCATTTTTAGAGCCATGGAGCTGACAGGTTCTCCCAACCCCAACAGTCCAACAGGGACTAGAAGATAATACTCGAATTGGCAGATGTTGGTCATGAGTTGTTCCTGGCTCAGACTGTCCAGAGAGAAAAGATGATCCCAAGAACCATGACCTATAAACTAGGGTAGAAGTACCAGGGGTACACAGAAATGTCCCAAAATTGATTTGCTTGAGGAGGAGTGCAGTCCAAGTGTCACTTTTAGTTATCTGTTTCCACCTCCCCTTTTGCATCACTCTTACTCCCTCTTTCTAAAACAAATTATATCTCTCACTCATCCTGTTTTATAATAGTGCACTGTCCTGGATGGGCCCCCAACAAAGGTCTAATCACAATTATTGGCACCGATGTTGCAAAAGAATATGACTAGAAAGGCTGGAGAAAAACCATTTTGCAAGTCAGGTGGTTTCTACTTGAATGCTTTCAATAAAATTGAAGCAAGATCTAATGGAGCCATTCACAGAAAGATCATTAAAAATGACATTTGATGAAATAACAGTGATTTTTCAGCACGTAATCAAAAGGAGTTCAAATAATTGAGAGACTTTGCTCTAATGAGACTCCTTCCATTTTCATCCGTACTCATCTATATAAAAAAGTTTTTCACTGTAAGCGTATCAATGAAAAATTGGGATAGCTGCGATGCTGAACCCAGACCCATTCCAGAAATAAATCATATCATCCTTGAACACATGAACTAATTGCATTAAAAAAAAAAAAAAAAAAAGACACATCCATTTCATTAAGCGATACGTTTCCAATAAAATTTCACTTTTCATTTTCAGTAACGCTCACCTTCCATGAGGGAGACCTGGGTTCAGTTCCCAGCCAACGCACCTCACGCAAGTCACCACCTGTTTCTCAGTGGAGTCTTTCATGTTGTTATGATGCTGAACAGGTTTCAGCAGACAATCTACTTTCAAAAATCAGCCAGTGAACACCCAGTGGATCTCAGTGGTCCAATCCACAACTGATCAGGGGGACGGCACAGGACTGAGCAGTGTTTCATTCCATTGTGCATAGGGTGGCCACGAGCCAGGAGCCAACTCAATGGCAACTATCAACAATAACATGAATGTAATAACAAAGCAAATACTTATATAGTGCTTACTATGGGCTGCCACCTATTCTAAGACCTTACATATATTATCTCACTTAACCCTCATCATTCATATCAGGAAAACAGTATTTTTATCCTCATTTTACAGATGACACAACAGAAACTGTACAGCAGCAGAACTAGAGCCGGGATATTAACCCAGCCATTCAGTCTCCACAGTCCGTGCTTTTCACTACTACACGCTTCCTCAGAACAGTCCTTAAAATATTGTTTTGATAAATTATGTAATAACTGTATTCCTAATTAATCCAGAAGAATTTTCAATATTTTAGAGACTATGAACATGGGAAATTAGAACATCTTAATTTATCTACAGATTTTTATTGCAAGAAATATGATACAAAAATTACTAAAAACATAAAACTGGATTATATTAGAATCAGACTGTTAACTAAAAAGGAATGCAAATATGATTTCTATACAGAAAATGTATATTGTAAAATTCCAAGCAATAAAGGAGAAACTTATTCATGTATTTTTAAAATGGTTTATAGTAGGTAAAAAATTACTTTTAGTATTTATATTCCATTGAACGTATTTAGAACAGGGATACAACAATTCTATGTTATACTGTCAACATATATAATACATGTAAAATTAAACTCTTTGTAAGTGTTGAGACTTTTGAAAACTTTTAAATGCCAACTTAAATGTAAGAGGGAGTCCATGGTTTTTCAAAATTAGTTTAGGGGTATATGAACCAAAATGTTAAAGGGTGCCGTCCTAGAGGAGAACTTTCAAGATTCATCTCCTTGGTTAAAGAACTTTCCTAGAATGGTTTGAAATCTACCAGGTTTGAATTGAACAGGGTCTACAGAAATTGCCTGGCTCAAGCGATCACCTTCACCTTACCAACAGGTGTTCCACGGAAAATGCATCTTTTCTCTTAAGTTCTTAAGAACAGTTTTATTTTTGTAGAAAGTTTAACACACCTATGTTCATGAATAACAACTGAACAAATTTAACAGTTCCTAAGCCTTTGAAGAGTTAGTAATTATATTCTATAATTTAAATGCTTCATATAAGGTTTTAAGTAGTGCTAGCCTGCAAGACTCACAACTTAAAAGAGAAAATAATAATTGTTTAGTGATTACTATGGGATTCTTGGAATTTTATCATATTGGGATTTATAGTTCCTTTCATAAATGGTAGGGTGTGCACTTCATTATACACTAACAGCCCAATAATTATCCTTCAGTTAGGCAATGCGTATCCTGAACTTGCAAGTGATTTATGATGAAGCAATGGCAGGCACTTACCAAAAAGAAATACACTACAACACAATGCAGATCATGTGCAATAAATTTTCTAGTTACCATGCATGTATAAGTAAAAATGTTACAACAAGTACACACAGGTTCTGTTCCTAATAATGGTAGAGTAGGTTGTACTGCAGGAGTCCCCAGGTGGTACAAATGGTTAAGCGCTCAAGTACTAAACAAAAGGTTGGCACCTTAAACCCACCCAGAAGCAGCTCTAAAGAAAACCCTGGCAATCTGCTTCCAAATGGTCAAGCTTTGAGAACCCCATGCAGCATGGTTCTACTATGCAACACATTAGGCTGCCATGAGTTGGAATTGGCTTGATAGCAACAGGTTTTTTATTTTGTATTGGACCAACCCTTTCACAAAAAACAACGAAAAACTATACGAAGTATCAAAAATAACTACCTGAAGACACTGGAAGGTGATCAAAACAGGCAGAAACCACAGGGGGATCACATTTTGAAGAAGGGAACAGTATTACAAGAGTTTCCTGGGGTTTGTGGTTGTTTTTTTTTTTTTTTTTTTCTTTTGGCCTTTCATCTGAGAGGAAGGCACAGTCAGTTCCACCATGCAGGATAGCCAAAACTCTGATACAAGCTCCTAGTCTTACTGGCTCGAAGAACTAAAGAACAAGGTACAAGGTAACCACCAAAACCAAAAAAACAAACACACTGCTGTCGAGTCAATTCTGACTCATAGCAACCCTATAGGATAGAGTAGAGCTGCTCCATAGGATTTCCAAGGAGCAGCTGGTGGATTCAACCTGCCGCCCTTTTGGTTAACAGTCGTGCTCTTAGCCACTCACTGTGCTACCAGGGCTCCAAGGTGACCACAATAGCTGTAAAGTAAGGGAGGAATCATATAGAGAAGCCAGAGTACCCCAAATTTTGCATACAAACCCTGTCCAAATCTCTAGCTGAGTTCCAGTATGCATGTGCAAAGTAGAAGTCTGAAAGCCCAGGTATTATTCAAATACCTGAACAGCGATTTCAGCTGCCACCCCATTGCTGGAAGGAGCCCTGGTGGTGCACTGGTCGACTGCTCAGCTACTAAGGTTGGAAGTTCAAATTCACCTGCTGCTCTGTGGGAGAAAGATGTGGCAATCTGCTTCCATACAGATTCCAGCCTTGGCAGCCCTATGGGGCAGTTCTACTCCCTATCCTGTAAGGTCGCTATGTGTCAAAATCAACCTGATGGCACACAACCACCCCACTGCTGGAGAGAAAATTAACTGCCTACTAAAACCAAAAGAAATATAACAGAATCTAGAATCTCTACAACATAACTATTTACAACGTCCAGGATACCATCCAAAATCACCATTCATACGAAAAGCATGAAAATGTGACCCAAACTCAAGAGAAAAGGCAATATTTGGAGACCGAGGTGTTAGAATTACGACACAAGGATTAAAGCAGCTATTATACCATGCTAAGAAAATATGCTCATAATGAACGAAGAAATAAGATATCTAAGTAGAGAAACAGAAATTATAAAAAAGATCCAAATGGAAATTCCAGAACTGAAAAATACTGTATTTAATATAAAAAAAAATTACTGGATGAAATGAACAGTATATTAGACAAGAAAGAACAGGTAAACTTGAAGACAGGTCAATGGAAGTTAATCATTCTGAATAAACAAGAAAAAGAAATTAAAGAAAAATGAACACAGCCTCAATGATATATAGAACAAAACCAAATGTAACTGGAGTACAGAAAGAAATGGAAGTGAATGGGGCAGGTATAAATACTGAAACAACTAATTGCCAAAATTTTCCCCAAATTTTGTAAAAGGCATAAATTTGCATATTCACAAAGTTCAGTGAACCCCAGATAGTAAAAATACTATATAACAGCTAGAAAAAAAATCACGTTATATATAGAACAACAATAAAAATACCTGGTGGTCTATTATTAAATACAATGAAGGCCAGAAAGCATTAGAATGATACCTTTAAAATACTGAAACAAAATAAGTAAATGGCAATAATTTAAAGTGACTAAAGTCTAAGAAACTGAGTATGGTAAAATGATTTCATGAAGATACAAGTCTCTCTTCCACAACCCAATAAATCTCATAACATGATAAAAATTGTCACTTCTCTCAAGGGAATGGTTAGGACAAGGCCAAGAGGGAGTGTTAGTTTTCACAGAATTCCCTTTTGAACCACTCAAACTTTACTTCCAAATACCATTTACTAAAAAACCAGACCAAACTCGCCGTTGAGTCAATTCTGACTCACAGCGACCCTATAGGACAGAGTAGAACTCCCCATCGAGTTTCCAAGGAGCACCTGGTGGATTTGAACTGCCGACCTTTTGGTTAGTAGTGATAGCACTTAACCACTATACCACCACGGTTTCCATTTAGCTATTCAAAAACACTAAATAATATTTTGAGATGCCTAAACAATTTAAAAAGTTTATTTCTATCTGTTATAAAAATTATGTTCCTTATCAAGTTAGTATTTTACTCCTAATTTAAGATCCAAAGTTACTAAAATTTATTAAAATATTAATAAATCTAGAAGTAATGAAAATATGTATCCAAAAGATAAATAACTGAAGTCAGCAAAACTGAGAAGAAAAAAAAAATAATAACAAATATGAGAAAAAACAAGACTAAGCTTCAGGATAGGCAGAGAAGTGCTTCCATATGTTACTCCTCATGAAATGGTCTAAAATTCTTAAAATGTGCAATAATAAATCTAGAAGTACTGAAAATATGTACCCCAGAGATAAATAGTTAGACTCAGGAAAACTAAGGAGAAAGAAAATAATATAAAAAGCAAGACTAAGCATTAAATAGTAAGAGATGGTCTGGACTTTGGAAGGAAAGTTGAATTTGTATTTAACTTTTTATAGAAATTTTCATTCTAGGGAGTAAGACATACCACAGTCTCAGAAAAAGAAATACTACGATTTCATATTAAAAGCCGCAATTAAATTCCCTGTATTATTTTACAAGGAAAGCAGCAAGCATAATGTTTGATAGCATAATCTCTTGAGCTGGGCTATATATCACTTCAAATCATGGTTTTGCCACTCACTTACTATGCAACCTTGGATAAGTACCTGTTATCTCATCAGGAAAATGGAAATAATAAGAGTAACTACCTGATGTAGCAGTTGTTAAGGATCAAATGAGGCAGCATGGTACTAAGGCTTAGAACAACATGTGGCATATAATCAACAACATAGACATAGGTATTTAATAAATATTACCAACTTAAAAACCATCTGTCTTTTTGGAAAATATTTTCTGTGACTCTATTATTATTCATTTATGCTCGATTATACTTGATAAGTATAAGTTATTGGGATAAAGTCTAAAAGTTTGTAAAATTTTAGAATGGTTATAATCTGCTGCTTTGGGAAAAGAAATCCATGTACACACTCTAGCATGCCCTTACTCAAAACTAAAGGAAAAGAAAATTAAAATTGGAATTGTATGGTACGTGAATTATATTTCAATAAAGCTACTAAAAAGAAAATACTCAAATCAGCTCTCCTTTAACATTTAGACATTTTCAACATTCATTTTTCTTTTAGTACTAAAATTTTGATTCTAATTTTCCTATAGGATCATGTCTTTGAGTTTTATCGTGCTGTCATTCTTCTCTTTAATAAAAAACATGTATGTACCTGAAATCAAGTTTTAAAGAAAAAAAAACTTCCTATGGGGTGAAAAGGTGGTTAACTTGATTAGACAGTTACCTTAGCCCAAAAATAAAAAGTTTTCACTGCCAAAGAGATGTTTATACTGCATGGCATAGATGTCTTCATATCATCATAATTATTTAACAATCTGCAGAAAAGTGAGTACAGAACTACTGGATGCACTGAATGGCAACAGGACACGTGGCCCTGAAATGCTCTGTGAACAACCACCATCATGCACTCACTGCAGGAAATTCTGGGCAATACTTTTCAGTCAAAAAAGTGATTCCAGAATGGGAGGACTGATGTACAAAAAGGAATGAAGAGCCTGCATAAAACACTAGACATATATATCTATCTCCAAACACATACATATACACACACAGACATACATATATGTTTGCGCACATGTATGTATCTTAATAGATTTTTAAAACAAGAAAGATGGAAACTAAATGCATGACAAGAGGATACAATTCACGAGAGGGGTAACTATTGTTTAACATATTGGATAACTTTGAAATTTGCTTACAAGAGTCAAACTTGAAAAATGAGAACTAAAAATTTGAATAGAAAAATATACCAGAAAAATGCTAATCCAAAGAAGGCCAGCATAGTTACATTAATTTCAAACATATTTTAAGATAAAAAATATTAGTGCAGGATGATACAAAGTTAAAATCATCAAGAAGTTATTATATTTCTAAATTTTTTTAATCTCAATAACATAGCCTGAAAATATATAAAGCAAAGTAGACAGAACTCCGAGGAGAAATAAACAAATCCATTTCAATGGGGAGAATTCGGAATCACTTCTCTCACTAACTGATAGGTCAAAAAATACCAAAAGGAAAATCAATTAAAAACATAAAAAGATTTGAATAACACAGTCAACAAGCTTGATTCCAAAGACCAATGATTCTCAAAAGTGTTGATTTCAGGATTCTTTACACTCTGAAAAAACATTGAGAATCCAAAAACTTCTGTTTATATGGGTTATTTCTGTTGACACTTACTGTTTAAGAAACTAAAACTAAGAATTTAAAATATTTATTATTTGTAAGTTTAAAATAACAATGATAAACCCATTACATATTAACAAAAACAATAAAATTTTTATGAAAAGTAACTATATTTTCCAAAGCAAAAAAAACTTCAGTGAAACTGGCCTTGTTTTACATTTTTGCATATCTTTTAACATTTGGCTTGATAGCAGACTGTTCTATTCTCGTATCTGCTTCAGCATTCATTCCGTTGTAATATCACACATTATATAGTCTCTAGAAAATGATTGTGAGGATGGTGCAGAACCAGGTAGTGTTTCCTTCTGTTGTACATAGGGTCGCCAAGAGTCAGAACCAACTTAATGTCACTTAACGACAACAGAAAACTGCACTGTATACTCATAAGAGAATGAATGAAGAAGGAAAATACATCTTAGTATTATTATAAAAATATTTATTATTATAAGGGTAGTTTTGTTATCCTTATGGACCCCTTTAAAGAGTCTTGCGCCCCACAAGATTCCAAAATAATACTGACGGTTGCTTTTGCAATAGACATATGTAGTATTTTGTACTCCACAAATGAAAAAAAAATACATAAAATTTTATAAAATATTGATTACATACTAGGCCACAAAATAAGTCTACATCAATTTTAAAGGGTCCATATGTTAGAGAACACGCTGTATGACTGCAAAGCAAATAAGGTGGCAATCTATAGCACAATTCCTTTAAAGTCAGCAAATGACAAGTGTCATGAATTGAATTATGTCCCCCCAAAAATCTGTGTATCAACTTGGTTAGGCCATGATTCCCAGTATTCTGTGGTTGTCCTCCATTTTGTGATTGTAATTTTATGTTAAAGAGGATTAGGGTGGGATTGTAACACCCTTACCAGGTCACATCCCTGATCCAATGTAAAGGGAGCTTCCCTGGGGTTTGGCCTGCACCCCTTTTCTCTCTCAAGAGATAAAAGGAAAGGGAAGCAAGCAGAGAGTTGGGGACTTCATACCACCAAGAATTCAGAGCCGGGAGCATAGCGCATCCTTTGGACCTCAGGTTCCTGCGCCGAGATGCTCCCAGACCAAGGGAAGACTGATGACAAGAACCTTCCTCCAGAGCAAACAGAGAGAGAGAAAGCCTTCCCCTGGAGCCAGTGCCCTGAATTCGGACTTCTAGCCTACTGGACTGTGAGAGAATAAACTTCTCTTTGTTAAAGCCAACCACTTGTGGTATTTCTGTTATAGCAGTACCAGATAACTCAGATACTTCTATTCAACAATGTATTGTAGGTCTGAGATGTAGCCACAAGACCAGGAAAAAGTATACAGATTGAAAAAGAAATAATTTGAAAATGACATGATTGTATATATAGAAAACCCAAAAAATTCTACATATTAATTACTGCAACAATTAGAGACTTCAGCAATGTTACTGAATACAAAATTAAGATGCAGAAATCAATTTTGTTTTTACATGCTAACAACAAAAGGTTGGAAAATGTAATTTTTTAATGATATCTTGTATAAGACCATCAAAAAATAAGGAGCCTAGAAAGATGATAGATCTACATAGAAAATGATAAAACATTGTGTAAGACATTAAAGAAGACCTAGATCATTGGAAAAATATACCACGTTCATGGATAAGAAGACTCAGTATCATTAAGATGTCAATTCTCCCCAAATTGATTTATTGTCTCAACATAATTCCAATTAAAAACTTTTAAAATTTTAATGAACTGCAAAGATTCAAAATAATCTAAATAACTATAAAGAATAACAGGACTGTAGTTACTTTGGCAGATATAAGAATAATCTTAAGACTATAATTAAAATTAGGTAGGATGAGCACTGAAAGAAAAAGGAATATAAAAAACAAGAAAGAAAGGAAGGAAAACTCAAGGTAAATTAAAGGCTTAAATATAAAAGATGAAATTATAAAGTGGTTAGAAAACAATACAGAACATTTGCAAGACCTCAGAATAAAGAGGGATTTCTTAAGACACAAAAGGTGCAAACCATAAAGAAAAAAATGGGTGAATTCTACTACATTAAAATTAACAACCATATAAAAACATTGGCTAAAGACTTGAAAAGGCATTTCACAGAAAAGAAAACCCAAGTGCCCAATAAAAGTCATATGAATACAAATATATGTCCAATATCATTATTATTTAAGGAAAAAAACTAAAAGACACTATATTCCACACATGCCAACTCAGCAAAATATCCAAGTCTGACAGTATCAATTGTTGACAATACTATGGAACATTATGATTACATATACTAGGATGAGTGACGTGTATATCAGTACGACCAGTTTGGACTAATTCATAATGATAAAAATATGCCTGTCCTATGACCCAAAAACACCATTGCTAGGAAAATGTCCTAAGAAATCCATGTACATATGCATAAGAAGACACATAAAGATTGTTCGCAAAAGCACTATTTGTGATAGTAAAAAACTGGAAACCCGAATTTCTTTCAATCATATTCTGGATAATGATAAAGCTATTATACAACTTACATACATCATTATACAGAGTTTTATACAGCTGAGGAAATGAATCAAATATAGTTACCAGTAATAATGCACTGGGTTTGAATTATGCAGATGAATTTCAGGAATATAGTACTGAGTGAAAAAAAGCAAGTCACCAAATAGCTACTGTATGATTCCCTTTACAAGTTTTGATTTATCATGCAAAATCACAAATATGTCATTTAGGGATACAAACATGTGGCAAACCATAAAGAACAGAAATGGCAAAAAAAAACCACAAAATTGAAAATAATAATACCTCTGAGGACACTGAAAGAGAATGGCTTGTTGAGAGATGCACAATACATAAGAATTCATTTTATTATTAATCTTTAAATTTTAATGAAATTATTTACTCAAAAATTAACAAAAAATTTTAAAGGAAAGCAAACCAAAAGATTATAGAAAACCACACCAACAAACATGAGATAAAATGCCATATAGCTCAAATTTTTTATTACAAATGACAATCTAAAAGTCATTATAAAACTCGGTTGTCTCTCTGTCGAGTGCTTAATGTAGTAATTTCTCATTTTGAATTATCAGGTCATCACGTAATGAAGGCAGAATTCAAAGAATACCAATGAATAATCTTGTTTATAAAACACTGCAACCCAGAAAAATGACAAAGTACTATAAAATGTATTATTTATTCCTAGTTCATAATTAATTAAATGCCCTACAGAGGCAAGATGCTCCAGTATTGAAGTTCTTGTCAATTCTGGAAAGATATTTATTAGAGCTGCTATTTCACAATAGTCTATTATTTGTTACAGCATTCAATCTTCCAAAATAACATTTTCAAGTCATCAGAAATACACTGGAGTCATTAGAAATACACTGGAGCTTCCACAGAAAAAATAGTGGCACTTGAGGTTCAAAGTGTTCAAACCCAATATTCAAATTCAAAACTTCACCTTTTCCCTCTGCAAATGATATTTCAAGGAAATGTACCAGAATCTGACTAACAGGCTGCCTGATGGAAGGAGAGGCATTGCATTCTGGCCTTCTAACATTCTGAGACCCACCTAGGCCCAACCCAAGATTTCATAGCCTGAATTAGATGCCAAGTATTTTGCCTGAGTGGAATTAAAAAACATATACCATGCTCTGGTTTGTCTAACAAGACTTGGGAAAACAACAATGCAGTCTCAGGGGACACTGCTCACCCCTGTAAGCCCGGCAGAGCTGCTGTCGGCCCTCTTGGCAGCTGAGCCGAAGATGTACAAAATATAGGAGCTGAGGGCTGGAGGGAAAACGCAGGCTATTTTATGACAGCACCCTAGATTTCTGCCTTGATCTCTCTCTGCCTGGCCAATGTCTTGATCAGCTCACTGGATGTTTTTAGTATTGTTGTAAGACAAAAACAATTAACATGAAAGCTGCTCTTTATAGATACCAGTGACATTTAAATACAGGATTTACTCTGTTAGTAACAGATTCTAGATCTTAATATAACCCCAAAGGAGCTATCCCTAGATTTTTAATAAAGCCCTCTTTCACCTATGCCTGATTCTGTCAGCTCAAGACAGAATGAGGCATATGGCCAAAACAAGCATATAAATAGAAGTGCAGGCCAGCTATGTTCCCCCAGGAGGGCAAACAACTCTAGCCTTCCTTCCATTGTTTTAAGAATCCTTCCTATCTTCTCTCCACATGGATCACAAGCTTTGTAACAATTTTGGACACTATTGCACTTCTTATTCTGCAACGATCCTAAAAATCCCATCCCTAGTTAAGTGCTGGGCATATAACGTGGTGCTCCCCAAGCCACGACTTGGAACAATCACTGGGTATCAACAGCGCACAATAAAAGCATTCCTGAGAACAGATCAGAAAAAAATTAGAAAGCCACATAAGGCCATACTCTCAATACAGAGATCATGCAAAGTTGGAAAGACTTGTTTATACTGAGAAATTAAATGCACATATAAAAGATCATCCCTTCCAAATAGCTACGTGACTTATAATTAGCACTAGATACGGTTAGGAGATAATGAATTAGGTAAACACAGTAACAGGTCAGCAAACAACCTTCTCCACAACCTTCCAGGAGGCACTGCTGAGCACAGCAGGGGTATAACCCTGCTGCTCCATCCTGGTTAGGCTAAAAGCATGCAAAATGTCAAAATACAGCAAGGAAGCCATAAAACACAACGTTGCAGGATCTATGCATCTGGAGAAACCGGATGTACGATTTACTGGGCATTTGCTAAAGCTCTCCATGATCAAAGTAAAAGAAATCCAAAATCTGAGGTTTTGCATATTGAATACACGGCTACGAATTACAGTGAAATAGGAGCCTCAAACCACAGGGAGAAAGCTTAGGGGACGAAACACTGAAACCTGTTTGAATATTAAATAGTTAGAGGAATTATTAAGAAGCCCTGGTGGCACAAGGGAGTCCTGGTGGTAGAGTGGTTAACGGCTTAGCTGCTAACCAAAAGGTCAGCAGTTTGAATCCACCAGCCACTTCTTGGAATCCCTATGGGGCAGTTCTGCTCTGTACTATAAGGTCGCTATGAGTCGGAATCGACTTGACAGCAATGGGTTTGGTTTTGCTTTGGTGGCACAATGGTTAAGAACTCTGCTGTTAACCGAAAGGTTGGAGGGTCAAGCCCACCCTGCTGCTCCACAGGAGAAAGACCTGGCTATCTGCTGCTGTAAAGATTACGGCCTAGAAAACCCTATGGGGCAGTTCTACTCTATCATGGAGCATCACTGTCAGTTGGAATCCACTGTACCACACCTAACAACAACACAGGGTTTATCATTTTCCATTCACAGCAATGACCTTCTCAAGTTGTTGCCAAAGAGTCTGAAATTACAAGCTGGCCACATGGCGTTAAGTATTTTCTTTAGGTTCGATAGTAGAAAACCTTTTAAAAGAAAAGGAGCTTTATTATGATGCTAGAGGTTTCTTCATAAAACATTATACTTTTCTGGCTCAAATTACAGGGTACAAAGTAAATGACATGATGTGGTACCTTAAGTATCAGGCTCCACTTTTAGATCCAGCCTCCTAATCAGCTGTAACAGGAATGAAGATCCTTGAGGCAAGAGGGAACACAGCCAGATGCTGGAAGACTCTCAGACTTGGCAGGAAACAACTGATAATAGAGCAGATGCTCAAGAGTCAAGCAAAGGGAAGAAAAAAAGAAGGGCTCAGTATTGCAGTCTCTGACCGATTTTCCAAAAACGAACTCTGGGGTTTTGTACACTGAATACACAGCTGTGGACTACAGTGAAACAGGGGCCCCAAACCACAAGTAGAAAGCTTGGGAACTAAGGACATGAAAACAGTGAATGCGTTCTGAATGTTGAGTGATTAGAGGGTTTATCAGCATATGGAAAGGAGGCTGTACACACCAGCTTCCCTCTGCTTTACAGTCTCCTAGACAGGTTCTGAACAAAAGCACTGCCACAACGATGTTCAAAAGGAGCATCCCACACGTCTGAAATCAAACGTCCTCAATAATTTTTAAATATTGTTCAGGTTATGTTGAAATGTCTGTTTACTCCTCTGACACTCCACTAGACCGGACGCTCCTTGGTGGCAGGGGATTTCACCTGTGTATTCAGGTCTGTTCTGTTTGCCCTCCAGATCTACTGTCCATCCTATCCTTGACCAGAGGCTGGCCTATATGATCGACCTCAATGGACTCCCACGCCTGCTAGCTTCCAACTTCATTCAAAATAGGGAGTGTCTCAGTTTCCCAGAGCTGCCATAACAAAATACCACATAGTAGATGGCTTTAAAAGGCAGAAATTTACTGTCTCACAGTTCTGGAGGCTAGTAGTCCAAATCAGTGCCAGCTATGGCCTTCGTCTGCTCTAAAGGAAGCTCCTTCCTTGCCTCTTTCAGCTCTGGCAGCTTCAGGCTTTCTGGGCCTTCCCTTGGCTTACAGAAGGATCCACACACGCTGTCATCCCTCTGTCTATGTAACTGTTTCTGTGTATATTCTTTCCTTCTTTTTTAAGACATCACGGAGAAGGCATTAAAACTAGGACCCAACCCATTAGGTATGACTTGACTGATAATATCTTCAAAGACCAACCCTACTTCCCCAAACAAGGATACATTCAAAGGTACAGGAGTTAGAACTTCAACATATGTTTTGGGGGGACACAATTCAATCCATAAAAGGGAGCCTTGGCTAGTGATCAGAGGTCAGAAGGAAAAGGAGATAGGGTAATTATGGCCTGGGCTGTAATCCCTTCTGGGTTACCTCATGCTTGCTGGTCCCTCAACCAAAGGTTCCTCTCAAGGTTGCCTTATTCTATAGGAGTCTCTTCCCTGGGTCTGGTTGTTAACAGTTCCTCTGCTGTCACTAGTGCAGGGTTACTGCTCTCACCTGAGTAACAGTTCCTTTGTAAATCACCCTCTTCCAATTATTCTAATTTGAACGTGCCCTCTCTTTCCTGTTGAGACTCTGACCGATATACTATGTCTCCTATTCATTCAAAAAATATTTCCTGTCTGTCTACGATGTGTCAGACACTGTTCTAGGTGCTGAAGATACAGAGGTAAAATAAAAATGACAAAGTCCCTGCACTCATGGAATTTGTATTCTGGGCCTAATACGGTGTCTGACACAGAACAGATGCTCTTCTAAATGGATAAATATAATTTCCTCTTTTCATTAAAGCTTTTCCTTAGTACTGTACCAAAAGTGCTTGCCACATGGGTAGACAAAGAGCCTGGTGGTTACGTACAGCAGATAGGCGGAAAAGGGCTGCAGCAACGGAGAATAAGCCACACAAGCGACTCATGGCCTCACAGAAGAGCACAGCTGAAACTAGCACTGTATGGATTTGAAACCAAATTTGGTTACTTTCATTTAATACATTAAAGGACTAAAAATATTTTACCTGAGAAAGTGGTATTTTAAAAATAAAGACAGAAAGGTGGGTTTTGTAGCTTTTCCATCAGATCAAACCACTGCATGTGCTCTCTGCTCAAGAACTAGCCCACTCACAAATATCTTGCTGGCTTTTTTTCTTTCTTTCTTTTAATTGTGTTTTGTGGAAAACAGCTATATTTCTTAGGAGACAGATGGAATAAACTAAATGTCCTATTAGTAATATGTCTCATGTAAAATTAGGAGCTTAAGGCTATGCAAAATCATCTTCCCACAGCTGCTTGAAGTTTCATCAAAATAATACCTATGCCTAGAGACCAGAAGATGCTACAGTATTTTTTCTCCTACTCTTCCCCCTCCAAAAAAAAAAAAATTCAGATTTGCTGCAAGTCTGCAGGATTCTACATTTAGAATCATCTCTGAGCAGCTCACCAGAGGATGACAACATTGCCATCTGTAGCAGAGGATGGCGGGTATTAACACAAGATGATTTCATTATTTCCTGACACCATTTTTCACCTATTTATCGATCAGAATATACAGCACACATTTAAAAGAGCCAGTAAACCTGCTAAAAATGTTTCTTAGCTTCTAATTCTTAATGGTCAACTTAGTATTTATTCATTTGGAGTACAAACGGTCAAGGATC
Source organism: Loxodonta africana (assembly GCF_030014295.1). Classification (NCBI taxonomy): domain Eukaryota; kingdom Metazoa; phylum Chordata; class Mammalia; order Proboscidea; family Elephantidae; genus Loxodonta; species Loxodonta africana. The sequence continues at coordinate 108,599,178 of NC_087345.1, read as the reverse complement.
ACAATGAAAAATTCCACATAGCATTTTTTTAAAAGGGGAAAAGGCCCTCCCATTCTATCTTTGTTAGTATTAAGCATGAGCTTTTTGTTGTTTTTCATTGTGAGGTGCCATCAAGTCGGCTCTGACTCATGGCGACATTAAGCGTAACAGAACGAGATGTTGCCCAGTCCTAGGCCATTTTCATAATTGGTGTTATGTTTGAGTTCATTGTTGTGGCTATTGCGTCAATCCATTTCATTGAGGGATTTTCTTGTTTTTGATGAGCCCTCCACTTCACTGAACAGGATGTCCTTTTCTAGCAATTAGTCTTTTTGATAACATGTCCAAAGTAAGCGTGCCAAAGTCTCACCATCCTTACTTCCAAGAGGCATTCTGATTGTATGTCTTCTAAGATGAGCTTTTTTAAGACCTGGTTTATACAAAGTACAGTAGAAATGACATGAAATATCTATATTCTGTACTCTTAAAATCACTGGAAGCCAAGCAGGAAGACAAGAAAGAAGCCTGGGAATAATGCTTCAAGGTCATAAATATTTTTGCAAGGACCGTTTCCATAGCACTAAATGAAGCAGGAATGGATTCTATACATTCTTGAGGAAGGTCAGGAATTTCAGTTTGGCCAAAGGAGTGACTAATGAGTAATAAAGTCAAATTAATACAAATCTATTCTCTACAGTTTTCTATAAGAATTCTAGTTCTTACTAAAAGAGAATTCAATTCAACGAAGACATAAATGGGCTGAATAATAATCTAAAAGTCTAGCAATCTTTTTTTTTTTTTTAAGGGAGTTCTCAGGGTTTTATTCCTTTGGATTAATTTTGGTAAATTACATTTTTCTAGGCATTCCTTCCTTTTTAATTTATTCTCATAAAGTTTTTCCTTAATTTCTCCCTAATCTCTGCTGCTTCTTGGATTATATCCCAGTTATCATTCCTAATACAGTGTTTTTGCACCTTCCCCCTCACCTCTTTCATTTTTTTGAACCTTTTGCTGTGCTTTAGGAGAAAGCTTACACAGAAAATTAGCTTTCCAGGCAGTGATTCTAACACAAATTGTTCCATGACATTGGTTGCAATCCCCTCAATGCTTCAATACTCTCCCCCATTTCCTCCCTGCGTTCCCCATTTCCATTAGTCTTGTTTCCCTGTCCTTCCCTGCCTTCTCATCTTTGATTTTGGGCAAATGTTGCACTTTTGTTCTCATATAGTTGATTGTTCTACGAAACACATTCTTCACAGGAGTTACTGTTTACTTTATAGCCCCATCTATTATTTGGTTCAAAGGTGGCCTCCGGGAGTATCTTCAGTTTCAAGTTAGAAGGCTGTCTTAGGGCAGCAGTTTCAGAGGTTCCTCCAGTCTCTTTCAGACCAGTAAATCTGTTCTTTTTTAATTTGAATTTCGTTCTACATTTTTCACCCATTCTAACTGGGATCTTTTACTGTTATTCAGGTCAGAGTGGTCCATAGTGATAGCAGGGCACCATCTAGTCTTCTGGTCACAAGTTAGAGTAGGCTGTGGTTCATGCAGGCCATTAGTCCTCTGGACTAATTGCTTCCTTGAGTTTTTGGTTTTCTTCGTTCTCCTTTGCTCCAGATGGGAAGAGACCATGTTGCTTCTTAGATGGCTACTCATAAGCTTTTAAGATCCCAGACACTACTTGCCAGGCTGGGATGTCGAACATTATCTTTATGAACTGTGTTTTGCCAATTGACCTAGACGTCCCCCGGACTATGGTCCTCAGCTTCAAGTCCATTAGTTCAGTCCGGATGTCTAAGTAGTTTCTGTAACTGTGCCCCCTAAGTGCTCTATTATACCTATGAACATACATGGAGTGGAGCCCTGGTGGTACAGTAGTTAAAGAGCTGCTCCTTGGAAACACTATGGGGCAGTTCTACCCTGTCTTATAGGGTCACTATGAGTCAGAATCTACTCAACGGCAATAGGTTAATGGGTTATACATGCAGTATTTACAAATACATATATAGAAATATCCATATCCATACCTATATATGTGCATGGATGTTCCTATAAGGCCTCCCTCACCTATTTAGCATACATGTTAGCCTATGTATCTACTCTCAAATTATTGTTTGGTGATTACTGTTGTAGGACTGCATAGTTTATAGCATTTACCCTTTATTTCTGCATACTTCTCAGTGTCTTCCTTTGCCTTGGTCACGTTGTGTTGACTTGCTTCATACTGTGTATTGTCTTTCCCTTCACCAGAATTTTTACTATCTAGTTAGTGATTTTCCCTCCCTCCTCTTACCATCCCCAGAAATCATCAAAGAATGCTTCTTTCTGCATGTAAACCTAGTATTGACTTTTATAATAGTGGTCTCAAATAATATTTGTCCTTTCGTGATTAATTCATTTCACTCAGCATAATGCCCTCCAGATTCATCCGTGTTGTGAGATATTTTGCAGATTCATTATTATTCTTTATTGTTATATAGTATGCCATTGTGAGTATGTACCCGAATTTGTTTATCCATGAACATTTAGGCTGTTTCCATCTTTTTGCTATTGTGAATAATGCTGCATTGAACATGGGTGTGCATATGTCTATTTGTGTCACAGCTCTTATTTCTCTAGAACATTTACCTAGGAGTGGCACTGCTGAATCATATAATAATTCTATTTCTAGTTTTTTAAGGAGGCACAATACCATTTTCCACAGAGGTTGTGCCATTTTACATTCCCATCAGCAGTATATAGGAGTTCCAATCTTCCCACAACCTCACCCACATTTGTTTTCTGGGGTTTTTTTTGATCAGTGTCATTATTGCCAGGGTGAGGTGGTATCTCATTTTAGTTTTGATTTGCATCTCTCTAATGGGTTTGGAAACCCTGGTGGCATAATGGTTAAAGCGCTACGGCTGCTAACCAAAAGGTTGGCAGTTCGAGTCCACCAGGCCCTCCTTGGAAACTCTATGGGGCAGTTCTACTCTGTCCTACAGGGTCTCTATGAATCAGAATCGACTCGACGGCAGTGGGTTTGGTTAATGGGTAATGATCACAAGCATCTCTTTATGTGTTTGTTAGCCACTTGGATGTCTTCTTTGATGAAGTGTCTGTTCATGTCCTTGGCCTGTTTTTTAATTGGATCATTTGCCTTTTTTTTGTTGAGGTGTTTAAGTTTTCTACAAATTTTAGAGATTAAACCCTTGTCAAACATGTCACAGCCAAAACTTTTTTCCCAGCCTGTAGGTTCTCTTTTTACTCCTTTGGCTAAGTCTTTTGATGAGCATAAGTGTTTTAATTTTTAGGGGATTCCAGTAAGCTAGTAATCTTCTGGTGTTTGTGCATTTTTAGTTATGTTTGGTATTCTATTTATGCTGTATATTAGGGCCCCTAGTGTTGTCCCTATTTTTATTTATTTGATCTTTATAGTTTTAGGTTTTACATTTAGGTTTTTGATCCACTTTGAGTTGGTTTTTGTGTATGGTGTGAGGTATGGATCTTGTTTAATTTTTCTGCAAACAGATATTCAGTTTTTCCAGTATCATTTGTTAAAGAGACTTTCTCTTCCCCAAATAATGGACTTTGACCCTTTGTCAAAGGTCAGTTGTCCATAGGTAGATAGATTTACTTATGAGTTCTCAATTTTGTTCCACCGGTCAATGTGTCTGTCATTGTACCAGTACCAAGGTGTTTTGACTACTGTGGCTGTATAGCAGGTTCTGAGACTTTGTTCTTCTTCTTCAATAATGTTCTGGTTATCTAGGGCCTCTTTCCTTTCCATATTAAAACTGATGATTAGTTTTTCCATTTCATTAAAGAATGCTGTTGGAATATGAACCAGGACTGCGTTATATTTGTAGATCACTTTGGTAGTATTGACATTTTCACAACGTTAAGCCTTTCTATCTACAACCATGGTATGTTTTTCCATTTATGTAGGTCTCTTTTGGTTTCTTGTAGTAGTGTTTTGTAGTTTTCCTTGTATAAGTCTTTTACATTCCTAGTTAGATTTATTCCTAAGTATTTCATCTTTTGGGGTAACTATTGTAAATGGTATCATTTTCCTGATTTCCTTTTCAGAGTTATCTTTGTTAATGTAGAGGAATCCAACTGATTTTTGTATGTTGATCATGTACCCTGACACTTTGCCAAATCTTTCTATTGGTTCCAGCAGCTTCCTGTGGAGTCTCTGGGATTTTCTATGTATATGATCATGTCATTTGCAAATAGGGATAGTTTTACTTCTTTCTTACCAATCCGAATGCCCTTTATTTCCCTTTTTGGCTTATTGCTCTAGCTAGGACTTCCAGTATGATATTAAGTAAGAGTGGTGATAAAGGGCATCCTTGTCTGGTTCCCGTTCTCAAGGGGAATGCTTTCAGTTTCTCTCCGTTGAGAATAATGTTGGCTGTTACTTCGGTATATACGCCTTTGATTATATTGAGAAATTTCCCTTCTACTCCTTTTTTGCTGAGAGTTTTTATCAGGAGTGGGTGTTGGACTTTATCAAATGCCTTTTCTGCATTGTGGATTTCTTTTAAAGAATATAGTAGTAAAGCAGCAGAGAGAAAGCTTTATGTTCTTAGTATAAAAAAAGAAAGAAAAAACTTGAAAACTGTTTAGAAACTGCCTGCTCCTTTTTAAGCAAGTACTGTAAGACAATGTAGTAATCTGAACCTAATATTAATTTTGTTTCTAAATTATTCTCCTCTCATTTGCTTGAAAGAAGTCTGATAATCAATACATAAAAAAAAAAAATGCTCATGCTTTGAATCCATTAAATATACACAAAAAGAAAATGAAATGCTGATATATAGCTACACAAATGTAAATAGTTTTACCCAGTCATAGTAGCTACTGTTTTTTGCTACACATTCTTCCAAACTGGAATATCAGTGCCCATGTGGGAATAGTATGTTCCTTTGATTTCATGACTTCATTCCTTATCTCTACTAAAATATTCAAGCAACTTTATTCTAATGTTCACAAAGTATTATAATTATTTCTCTTGATCAGAATATTATCTTCTTGGAATTAGTCAATTTAAGAATATGTATTCGATATAAAAGGACCCCTGGTGGTACAGCGGTTAAGCCCTCAGACGCTAACCAAAAGGTCAGTGGTTCTAACCCAGCAGCTGGGTAGATGTGGTATCCTGCTTTCATAAAGATTCCAGTTGCCATCAAGTCAATTCCTACTCAAAGATTACAGCCTTGGAAACCCTATAGGGCAGTTTTACTCTGTTCTACAAGGTCACTATGAGGCGTTTGACTCAGGTTTGGTTTTTAGGTTTTATTCAATATATGTGCAAGATGTGATGTTAAACAATGTTGGGATTTAAAAAAAATTTTTTTTTTTTTTTTAGAAAGGGCATATGTAATAAAGGTTATGCATACATGGTACAAGGGATAACTGCAAAATCGGTAAGCCAATACTAATGGATAAGGGGCAACCAGGCTGGGCTGGGTGGTCAGGAAAGAATATTCAAGGGACTTGCTTAAGGGAGGAAGAAATCATTGAGTGGGTAAAAAAAGGGGAAGGTATACTGGTGGGGGATAAGACAGGAAAACCATGGGAACTAGGAACACGAGGTATATTTCAGTGGCAGTGAGCATGGCCACTGGATGGAGTAAGCCCTTCCCGCAGGAAAGCACTGGGATATGAAGCTAGGAAGATGGCTCAAAGCCAATGAACCTATGAATTCCAAGGGAAAAGAACAATACATATTCAGCACTACAGAGTGTGTTTCAGAGCTTGGCTCAAGGCCAGGCAAATCCTGTTCCAAACCTGGTCCTGCCACCTACTAGCCTCGGTTTCTTCATTCATAAAATATTGATAATAACAGTACCTACCTCAGAGAGTTTCTTTAAGTATTAAATAAGACAATTCTTATCACAGTACTTAGCACATACCAAAGGGACAAAAAAAAAAGTGTTCCTCTTATCAGCCACACTGAGGGGTTTGGACCTCATTGTGTCACCTGAGAAGGGGTTTTGGTGAAGAGTGACATGATGACTCACTAGTCTGGGAAATAACGCCCATCGCCCTGTCAGAGGGAGGAGGCCACTCTTCCCATGTCCCCTTTATGCAGCCTTCTCAACGCAGATTAAAGTGTAACAGCACAAATTTGAACTGGCTTCCTCTTACCCAGCTACTTCATTCTCTTATAGCCCGGGGCCTCCAAAATCAAGCCCCGCTGCCTGTGTAGTCAGCTATGGAAAAATCAAACAAACAAACCCACTGCCACTGAGTCAATTCCAACTCATGGCACCCCTATAGAGCAGAGTCTAGTTGTCTCATAGGGTTTCCAAGGCTGTAAATCTTTACGGAAGCAGACTACCAGATCTTTCTCCTGCAGGGCAGCTGGTGGGTTCAAATTGCCAGCCTGACCTTTCAGTTAGCAGTCAAGCACTTAACTCAGCTGTATGTTTCCAATAATACTTCAGTACCTTCTCTTTATATGCTGAGCTTCACAGTACAGTGTATTTACTTGGGGCTAACAAAAGCCTGGATTCGAATAGTGACTACGTGTGTTAAGCTTGACAAGTTATTTTCTCTGAGTTCAATTTTCTCACATGCAAAACGTGGAAACAATTAAACCAACCTTGATATGCTGTGATGGGGCAAAAACACAGGAAGTAAAGGAAAAGCAACTAGCATATCATTTAACACACAATGCCAGGTACTGAGTATTATCTAGCTAATTGTCAAAACAATTCTAGGCGGTAGATACTGCTATTATCGCCATTATACAGATGAAACTGCGGCTTAACAAGGTTAATCTGCCAAGTCCCTGGTGAGCGGCAAAACTGGATCTGAACTAGGCATTCTGCCTCCAGAGACTCTTAGCATTCTCTCCTTCTCCACCTTCTCAGAACCACAACAGAATAAACTACATGGGGCCAGTTTTAGCTTTCTCAGCCCCAGTCTGCCCTTAGCTTTGGTGAACATTCTGTGAAAATGTCTTTGGTTGACATAAAAGCAGTTACCAAAGGGAAATTCTTACTTTGCTCTAAGAAGCCATTTACTTATTATAACTTCTCTTTTTTTAAATCCCTAACACCAAAGAGCTGACACTCATTTTAGTGCTATAAACAGGTTATAAAAGTTGGCTAAGGTTCTAGCTATTCACAATACTCTTGTCGCTATTCCTTGCAGGATTAACACATTTTGATTTAAAAAAAAAAAAAAATCCATCTTCTGAACATTGAGTTTTCTCCCTCTCCTAGCTGGGGCCTGATGACATTTGCAATCAGGTTGGCTTTATGCCTCAGTGTGAGCCTGAATTTCTTATGAGCTTTTTTTTTTTTCACTCCTTATCAATCCTTCCCTCACTTTCTATGCCATCAATAATTTTCTGCAGTCAACACATCATTCTCCTTTCTTCACCTGTTTCAATACTATTTTTCTTGGAAAGCTTTACATTTCTTTGGTTTGACAACTCAAGAACATTTTTTTTTCCCCACTGCAATTTCCACAGAACATTAAGGCACTTGAAGCTGTTTACTTATTTTTCTTTGAAGACAAACATCCAACACCTTACTGGAGAAAATAAACTTGCTTCTGTTGTTACTGCTTGGGTCGTTGCAAGTTTCCAGAGTGCAATGATCCTGTTCTCTTTCACTCTGCAGAAGTACATCATGTGTCCTGAAATATATGATGACACAGCTGCTTTCTCACTGAGCAGAGAATCTATTTAAATCATGATTCGTTCTTCCCTAGTCCAATCCTGCCTTTGTCTTTTTACATTTCTACATGTCTCTTAAACTTCAAGAAAGTGTAAGTGTGACAGCCACAGGGCAGTTTATTTCTTTTACAACACCTGCTGAGTTTGCCTGTCTCTAATAAGATTGCATGTCTTTATCGACCTGAAGAATAGCTGGCATGCTCTGATTTTTTTCTAGCAGGTTCTAGGAGTCACAAGAATTTTTCATATGAATGAACTCCTGACCCCTACCCAAGACCTCAGTCATCCTCCCTGCATCTCCCTCTCGTGTGCCACACCCTTCCTTTGGGCTGCCTAGTAAGCCGATGGGTGACCTGCACCAATAAGCCAAAAGGGCATAAGTTATCTTGACAGTTCTACAAACCAAAAAGAATAAAAGACATATTATGAACTACATTATGGAAATATCCAAGCAAAAGAGTTAAGAATGTATCACACTCCCCATGCTCTTCATGTTGGACTGCCACTAGCAATTTTTCACAAAGCTCACTTTTTTTTTGTGTGTGTGTGCTTCAAGTGAAAGTTTACAAATCAAATCAGTCTTTCATACAAAAATTTATATGCACCTTGCTGGGTACTACTAGTTGGTCTCCCACTAATGAGAGAGCACACTCCTTCTCTCCACCCTGTATTCCCCGTGGCCATTCAGCCAGCTTCTGTCTCCCTCTGCCTTCTCATCTTCCCTCCAGACAGGAGCTGCCCACATAGTCTCATGTGTCTACTCGAGCCAAGAAGCTCACTCCTCATCAGTATCATTTTCTATCTTATAGTCCAGTCCAATCCCTGTCTAAAGAGTTGGCTTTGGAAATGGTTCTAGTCTCGAGCTAACAGAAGATCTGGGGACCATGACCTCTGGGGTCCTTCTACTCTCAGTCAGACCATTAAGTCTGGTCTTTTTACGAGAATTTGAGGGGTGCATCCCACTGTTCTCCTGCTCCATCAGGTATTCTCTGTTGTGTTCCCTGTCAGTGTAGTCTTCGGTTATAGCCGGGCACCATCTAGTTCTTCAGGTCTCAGGCTGATATAAGCTCTGATTTATATGGCCCTTTCTGTCTCTTGGGCTCATAATTACCTGGTGTCTTTGGTGTTCTTCATTCTCCTTTGCTCCAACTGACGAACTGACACATCTTAGATGGCCACTTGCTAGCCTTTAAGACCCCAGATGCCACTCACCAAAGTGCGATGCAGGATGTTTTCTTAATAGACTTTATTATGCCAATTGACATAGATGTCCTCTGAAACCATGGTCCCCAGACCTCTGTCCCTGCTACTCTGGCCTTTGAAGCATTTGGTTTATTCAGGAAACTTCTTCACAAAGCTCAGTTTTTAATACAACTTAAATTTACTTTAATTTCAGTAATTGGTGAAATGGGGTTTTTTATTTTCATCTTTTGCTTTTCACAACAGAAGCGGTTTTGGCAGACATTTCTAGCAAGCATGGATCCTTCTTCCTCAAAGCATCTATTGCCACTTTAAGTTATACTGTGATTTAGGGGATTACCTGGAACCTCTGGAGTTATTCCAGTGTTGTGTAAACATTGTCAGAACATAATTGGTGGCTTCATTTGTGAGCTCTGCTTCTCAGGAGTATTTCACTCCCATCACGAACACTGGCCTATTACAGGATAGTTAAAAATATGTCATAGTCAAATAACCAGTCATATCCCAACTGTGGTCTCATTAACCCCCAGAACTAAGCTGTGCTTTGGTGAGGTAGACAGAAGAACACAGCAACACCCACTCCAAAGGCTGGACACTCATGAAGGCATAAAACGCTCAGCATTCCGCAAGGAGGTACCATCCTTAAACAGACAGTTCTGATCACACTTTGAATTTATGAGACTTCCCAACAAAACCAGCTTTCTTTTTGCAGAAGAAATATATAATGAGTTGGTTAAGAGCCCAGACTCCGGAGCTGAGCTGCAGGGCTGTGATTTTCAGCTTCTCCACTTATTAGTCATGGTTTCCTAGGCAAGTTACTTCTCTTCACTGCAACTTCGTTATCTCACCCGTAAAATGTGGATAATAACAGTGCCAAACTCATAGCATTGTTAAAGAGATGAAGTGAGTTACTACATAAAAAGCACTTAGAACAGTGCCTGAATATAGTAAATATTTACAAGATGTTAGCTATTATTTCTAATTATGTTCAATATACTCTGAAGGATTCCATATTGGAACTCAGTATTATATCCAGTATGAGAACTGCTACCTCATCATTTAGTAGGTGTTTAACAAATACTTGTGAAGTTAAACTCACTGAAGTCATGGCATTTTATACAACACTCTAGCACCAAAGTTGATGGGCATGGAAGAAAGTTAACTGCACTTACAACTTGGTACAAAGTATCCCAAGGTGAGGTGAGTATTGGTAAGAGTCACCATTGGCTCAGGTGGGATTTTACAATGAGGGGGTCAGGACAGCAGTATCTGTCCACCCATTGCTGAGCATCAGTTGTGCTGCAGGTGTCATCCCAAGTGACAACAAAGGAGGAGAAAAGACAGATTTGAGTCAGCCATGTATAATTCAGGGCTTTCCCAGATTAGATCTCTCTGCGTTATTCCAAATTGAAAAATTCTCCTCAGGTCTGTAACAGATCACTTAAGGAAATCAACACAAAGTAAAGCCTGGGAATTCCTATGGATACATTTTCTTTCCAGTCACATAAATCTTCCAGTCCATTCTGTATGTAGAATTTGGCTGTATGACCAGACTAACCAGAGGATGAAACGGTTGCCAGATAATTTAGGTAGGATACATATGGTCTCAGAAAGCATCATATATATATATGTGTGTGTGTATACACCCACCGCCGTCAAGTCAATTCTGACTCATAGCAACCCTACAGGATAGAGGAGAACTGCCCCATAGAGCTTCCAAGGAGTGCCTGGTGGATTCGAACTGCCGACCTTTTGATTAGCAGCCGCAGCACTTAACACCTACACCACCAGGGTTTCACAGGGGAGAAACACAATCATCCAACATAAAACTCATCAGATACGATAATCAGGGGGCCAGGATGGCACCTATCACTGAACGGATCACTCTTGCTTTAGAGAACGTTTTAAAAATCGTATTTAAAGACTACTTACTAATGAAATGTGACACATCCACCCAGCATTTCACCTTAAGGTGAAGAATGCTATTCTGAAAAGTACTGTGCCTACTGCTCTGAAGAGAAAAATCTCACTTATCTTCGGTGTTATCTTCAGTGTGATAGTAACACGGCTCAGAGCCAAGCAGAGCATTAGCACCTGACGTGTGCAAAATGGGGCAAAGCCACTCAGGCCTCAGAGGACACTGAGAAAAGAGGATCAGATTAATGTTTCCAGGATACTTCTGCTTTCTCCACAAGAGTCCTTTCCAGAATTTTCTACTAAATCTTTCCTACTAAACATTGTAAGGAGCTTTACCTCTATAGCCTGGGACAGCCTATGTAGTAGAATCAGAAGGATCTGGGTTCAATTCCTGGATCCTCCACTTCCTAGCTGTGTAACACTATACAAATTATGTAGCCTCCTCAAACCTGGCTTTTCACATGTATAAATGTGGCAGGAAGGCCTACTTTACAAGCACATGGTAAAGGTTAAATGAGCTAAGCCATGTTTATCTCCTGACTTGTAGTAGCACTCCATATTAGCTCCCTTTTTCCTTCCAAAGAGAAAGGTAATGAAAAATTAATCCAAAATTCTCTAGACTTTGAAAAGCAGCACCACAGTTAGCTTGAACAGGCAGCTTACTGTCTCATATGTAACTCTAGAAAGCCTGAACATCTTCAGATTATTGTAAATGTTAACTGGGTGCTTTTGATGTTCTGAGCCTCCTGCTAACAAACGCATTATATACTTGATCTCACTTACACTAACTTTATGCCACAGATATTACTAATGATTCCTATTTTATAGATGAAGAAATAACTTACAAGTTTACACAGCTATTAAATGAGAGAGTTGAGATTTAAACCCATTCTCCAGGATCTTTGAATCTAACCACTTAGCATGCTCTGAAACTGGGGGGGGGGGGGGAACCACTGGCCTCAAGTCAATTTTCACTCAGAGAGACCCTATAAGACAGAGTAGAACTACCCCATAGGATTTCCAAGACTGTAATCGTTACAGAAGTGGACTGCCACATCTTTCTCCCAAAGAGCAGGTGGTGAGTTTGAACCGCTGATCTTTTGGTTAGCAGCTGAACCACTAGGCTGCACCACCATGGCTCAGCATGCTACTACTCCATCTTTATTAAAGGAAAGAAATTCCAGAACCACTTTTGGGGAAAACTGCCCCAATAGAGTCCTTTAAGTCAACATACAATTTTCTTTATGTGAAAATTAAATTCTATTATTATTCCAGCCATAAATCTAAAAATTCTGATATACAGCCCTTGGTCTGAAGTTATCTTAGTCAAAGATACTTCCTGACAATTAATAGCTGCAGTCTGCAGCTGAGCCGTACTTGCTACATCAACTAAGAGAACACAGTCAACATCAGTTTGCAGAACCTTCCAACCATCAAGCAGACAAAAAGATATTTTGGATCTGCTTATTTTCTTTGCCAAGTAAAAAAACAATCACCTGCTCCAGTACAAAATAACACCAGCTGCTTGGACACAATACGCATAAGAAGAAATAATGATTTTAATCATAAACTGGAAATCAAAATTATATACTCAGCACACTGAATGATTAATAGGGAGAGGGCATCACCCCCAGGGAAGGTTCCAGTAATTTCTATTCTTGGGAAGAAAATCATAAATTTAAAGGTCTCAAATCAATTAGCATGTGCGGATAAATGGCATAGTTTCTCACTGCATGGACTAAGAAAATAAACACATTCTCAAAGCCCCTTGATTTTTCTTAAACATAAAAATTCCTACTAAACTATAAAAATGTACAAAGAAAATTTTAAGAGACAATCAATATTCAGCTTTTACAAATATGCAGGATTCACTTACTGTAACCATCTCAGAAGCAGTCCTCCATCATTCTCAAAACTGTAACCATTATTAGTATCACATAATTAGAACTTTTCCACTCTCACACTTAAATAATATGTCCCATCTGGCTTTATGAGCAGACTTTTCTACACAGGAATCTAAAACAAAGATGAGCAGGCTACGGTACCAGTGGCCCTTGCTTCATCTACAGGAGTCAAAGTCCCTTGGCATCACTGCCAAGTCGCTCAATAACTGGGCTCCTGCCTACTTCCCCAGCCTCATCTCCCACTACTCATGTTCTGAGCTACACACACACAAATACACACATTCTGCACTTGCAGGTCTCTGGGTCTTCACTCGTGCTGCCTTTCTTCAGCTCACTTGTCTCTTCTGTTGAGACTGAGCTCCCAGGCTAGCTACGATGTTCTATGTTGTATATCCTTAATTGTGCATACATACATCTATAATTGTACTTGCCACCCCCGGTGAAATCTTCTTCTTATTTGTATGCCTTCTTCCCCAGGAGGCAGGTGGACACCTATCCCATGCTAGGCCAATCAGAGTCTCTTTTTTTGAGAATCTGGAATCAAGATACAGTAATTCTTTTGGAGATTTGAACTTAGAGGCCATATAGAGCAGAGCTCTGCACACGCCAAATTAGGAAAAGCAAGTCTTTAAAAAGTGAGAAGAAAAAGACAACGCAGATTTTAAAAAGCAAAAGAGGAGGCGGGCCCAAGATGGCGGACTAGGTGGACGCTACCGCAGATCCCTCTTGCAACAAAGACTCGGAAAAACAAGTGAATCGATCACATACATAACAATCTACGAACTCTGAACAACAAACACAGACTTAGAGACGGAAAACGAACAAATACGGGCAGACAGCAACCGTTTTCAGAACTAGGAGCCAGCGTACCAGGCAGGTGACCTTCGGAGCCCGATCTGGGGCAGAGCCCAGGGGGGCAGACGGCACAGACAAGGGGCCCAGCCCTACCCCCCCGAACCCATCCCGGAAGGGAATCTAGCTGGTTGGCGCGGGTGGCGTAGCGGCGCAGCTGGTGGGAGAAGCACCCAGGAGGCAGCGACTGATCTTGGAGCAGGGAGAGCAGCGTCCCAGCCGGGGAGCCGTCCCGCCGGGAGTTTGGCGGGAAGCGGGCGTGGCGTGAGCGGGAGGATCAACTATATTTCCCTAAAGTGACCCCGAGGCATGGCCCACATGTTCGTGCGGGGGACGCCCACCCAGTGCGCGTGTAAGGCGCGGCGCACCGGAGGGAGAAGTCCCCGGGAGGAAGTGAGTGGTCTTGGAGCGGGGAGAGCAGCGTCCCAGCCAGGGAGCCATCCCGCTGGGATTCGGGCACGCGCGGGCGGGTCGTGAGAACGGGGTATAGTTATATTCCTCTGAATAGACCCCGGGGGCGGGCCCACCCGGTCCTGCGGGTGACGCCCACCCAGTTTGAGCAAGTGGTGCGGCGCACCGGAGGGAGAAGTCCCCAGGAGGAAGTGACAGGTCTCGGAGCGGGGAAAGCAGCGTCCCAGCCGGGGAGCCGTCCCGCTGGGATTCGGGCACGCGTGGGCGGGGCGTGAGCGCGGGGTCCAATTATATTCCCATGAATAGACCCCGGGGGCGGGCCCACCCGTTCGTGCGGGAGACGCCTACCCAGTTCGCGCGAGTGGTGCGGTGCACCGGAGGGAGAAGTCCCCGGGAGGAAGTGACTGGTCTCGGAGCGGGCAGAGTAGCGTCCCAGCCGGGGAGCCGTCCCGCCGGCATTTTGGCAGATGGGGGCGGAGCGTGAACGCGGGGATCAGCTCTATATTCTGTGGTGCTACACTCCAAGCTCTCTGATCCCTCCCCCACTCTCCCCAGGCGGCTCCATTAACATCCGAATACCCTGACCCAGAGGGAGAATTCAGATAGGGATCTGACTGCATTTTTTTTTAGCTGATTACCTGGAAAATCTAGTTTCCCAATGATGGCTCGGAGACAGCAGTCCATATCAAACCACATAAAGAAACAGACCATGACAGCTTCTCCAACCCCCCAAACAAAAGAATCAAAATCTTTCCCAAATGAAGATACAATCCTGGAATTATCAGATACAGAATATAAAAAACTAATTTACAGAATGCTTAAAGATATCACAAATGAAATTAGGATAACTGCAGAAAAAGCCAAGGAACACACTGATAAAAGAGTTGAAGAACTCAAAAAGATTATTCAAGAACATAGTGTAAAAACTAATAAGTTGCAAGAATCCATAGAGAGACAGCATGTAGAAATCCAAAAGATTAACAATAAAATTACAGAATTAGACAACGCAATAGAAAGTCAGAGGAGCAGACTCGAGCAATTAGAATGTAGACTGGGACTTCTGGAGGACCACGGAATCAACACCAACATAGCTGAAAAAGAATCAGATAAAAGAATTAAAAAAAATGAAGAAACCCTAAGAATCATGTGGGACTCTATCAAGAAGGATAACTTGCGAGTCATTGGAGTTCCAGAACAGGGAGGGGGGACAGAAAACACAGAGAAAATAGTTGAAGAAATCCTGACACAAAACTTCCCTGATATCATGAAAGACGAAAGGATATCTATCCAAGATGCTCATCGAACCCCATTTAAGATTGATCCAAAAAGAAAAACACCAAGACATATTATCCTCAAACTTGCCAAAACCAAAGCCAAACAGAAAATTTTAAAAGCAGCCAGGGAGAAAAGAAAGGTTTCCTTCAAGGGAGAATCAATAAGAATAAGTTCAGACTACTCAGCAGAAACCATGCAGGCAAGAAGGGAATGGGACGACGTATACAGAGCACTGAACGAGAAAAACTGCCAACCAAGGATCATATATCCAGCAAAACTCTCTCTGAAATATGAAGGAGAAATTAAGATATTTACAGATAAACACAAGTTTAGAGAGTTTGAAAAAACTAAACCAAGACTGCAAGAAATGCTAAAGGAGATTGTTTGGCCTGATGACCAATAATATCAGGTACCAGCACAATACAAGGTCACAAAACAGAACGTCCTGATATCAACTCAAATAGGGAAATCACAAAAACAAACAAATTAAGATTAATTCTAAAAAATAAATAAATAAACAAAATAATACACATAACAGGAAATCATGGAAATCAATAGATAAACGATCACAATAATCAAAAAGAGGGACTAAATATAGGAGGCAGTGAACTGCCAGATGGAGAGTGATACAAGGCGATATAGAACGATACAAGTTAGGTTTTTACTTAGAAAAATAGGGGTAAATAATAAGGTAACCACAAAAAGGAATATCAATTCCATAACTCAAGAAAAAAGCCAAGAAAAACGTAACGACTCAACAAACATAAAGTTAAACATTAAGAAAATGAGGACCTCACAAGCTACTAAGAAAAAAGTCTCAGTACAAAAACCATGTGGAAAAATGAAATGGCCAACTACACACATGAAAAGGTATCAAAATGACAGCACTAAAAACTTATTTATCTATAATTATGCTGAATGTAAATGGACTAAATGCACCAATGAAGAGAAAGAGAGTCACGGACTGGATAAAGAAACACGAGCCATCTATATGCTGCCTACAAGAGACACACCTTAGACTTAGAGACACAAACAAACTAAAACTCAAAGGATGGAAAAAATATATCAAGCAAACAATAAGCAAAAAAGGAGTAGCAATATTAATTTCTGACAAAATAGACTTTAAACTTAATTCCGCCACAAAGGATAAAGAAGGACACTATATAATGATAAAAGGGACAATTGATCAGGAAGACATAACCATATTAAATATTTACGCACCCAATGTCAGGGCTGCAAGATACATAAATCAAATTTTAACAGAATTGAAAAGTGAGATAGACACCTCCACATTTATAGTAGGAGACTTCAACACACCACTTTCGGAGAAGGACAGGACATCCAGTAAGAAGCTCAATAGAGACACGGAAGACCTGCTTACAACAATCAACCAACTTGACCTCACTGACTTATACAGAACTCTCCACCCAACTGCTGCAAAATATACTTTCTCTTCCAGTGCACATGGAATATTCTCTAGAACAGACCACATATTAGGTCATAAAACAAATCTTTGCAGAATCCAAAACATCAAAATATTACAAAGCATCTTCTCAGACCACAAGGCAATGAAGCTAGAAATCAATAACAGAAAAACTAGGGAAAAGAAATCAAATACTTGGAAAACGAACAATACCCTCCTGAAAAAAGACTGGGTTATAGAAGACATCAAGGAGGGAATAAGGAAATTCTTAGAAAGCAACGAGAATGAAAATACTTCCTATCAAAACCTCTGGGACACAGCAAAAGCAGTGCTCAGAGGCCAATTTATATCGATAAATGCACACATACAAAAAGAAGAAAGAGCCAAAATCAGAGAACTGTCCCGACAACTTGAACAAATAGAAAGTGAGCAACAAAAGAATCCATCAGGCACCAGAAGAAAACAAAGAATAAAAATTAGAGCTGAACTAAATGAATTAGAGAACAGAAAAACAATTGAAAGAATTAACAAAGCCAAAAGCTGGTTCTTTGAAAAAATTAACAAAAGTGATAAACCATTGGCTAGACTGACTAAAGAAAAACAGGAAAGGAAACAAATAACCCGAATAAGAAACGAGAAGGACCACATCACAACAGAACCAAATGAAATTAAAAGAATCATTTCAGATTACTACGTAAAATTGTACTCTAACAAATTTGAAAACCTAGAAGAAATGGATAAATTCTTGGAAAAGTACTACCTACCTAAACTAACACATTCAGAAGTAGATCAACTAAATAGACCCATAACAAAAAAAGAGATTGCAACGGTAATCAAAAAACTTCCAACAAAAAAAAGTCCTGGCCCAGACGGCTTCACTTGCAGAGTTCTATCAAACCTTCAGAGAAGACTTAACACCATTACTACTGAAGGTATTTCAAAGCATAGAAAAAGATGGAATACTACCCAACTCATTCTATGAAGCTACCATCTCCCTGATACCAAAACCAGGTAAGGACATTACAAAAAAAGAAAATTTTAGACCTATATCCCTCATGAACATTGATGCAAAAATCCTCAACAAAATTCTAGCCAATAGAATCCAACAATACATCAAAAAAATAATTCACCCTGATCAAGTGGGATTTATACCAGGTATGCAAGGCTGGTTTAATATCAGAAAAACCATTAATGTAATCCATCACATAAATAAAACAAAAGATAAAAACCACATGATCTTATCAATAGATGCAGAAAAGGCATTTGACAAAGTTCAACACCCATTTAGGATAAAACTCTTACCAAAATAAGAATTGAAGGAAAATTCCTCAACATAATAAAGGGCATCTATGCAAAGCCAACAGCCAATATCACTCTAAATGGAAAGAACCTGAAACCATTTCCCTTGAGAACGGGAACCAGACAAGGATGCCCTTTATCACCGCTCTTATTCAACATCGTGCTGGAAGTCCTAGCCAGGGCAATTAGGCTAGACAAAGAAATAAAGGGTATCCAGATTGGCAAGGAGGAACTAAAGCTATCACTATTTGCAGATGACATGATCGTATACATGGAAAACCCTAAGGAATCCTCCAGAAAACTACTGAAACTAATAGAAGAGTTTGGAAAAGTCTCAGGTTATAAAATAAACATACAAAAATCACTTGGATTCCTCTACATCAACAAAAAGAACACCGAAGAGGAAATAACCAAATCAATACCATTCACAGTAGCCCCCAAGAAGATAAAATACTTAGGAATAAATCTTACCAAGGATGTAAAAGACCTATACAAAGAAAACTATAAAACTCTGCTACAAGAAATTCAAAAGGACATACTTAAGTGGAAAAACATACCCTGCTCATGGATAGGAAGACTTAACATAGTAAAAATGTCTATTCTACCAAAAGCTATTTATACATATGACGTACTTCCAATCCAAATACCAATGTCATATTTTAAGCAGATAGAAAAACAAATCACTACTTTCATATGGAAGGGAAAGAACCCCCGGATAAGCAAAGCATTACTGAAAAAGAAGAAGAAAGTGGGAGGCCTCACTCCACCTGATTTCAAAACCTATTATACAGCTACAGTAGTCAAAACAGCCTGGTACTGGTACAACAACAGGCACATAGACCAATGGAACAGAATTGAGAACCCAGATATAAATCCATCCATGTATGAGCAGCTGATACTTGACAAAGGACCAGTGTCAGTCAATTGGGGAAATGATAGTCTTTTTAACAAATGGTGCTGGCATAACTGGATATCCATTTGCAAAAGAATGAAACAGGACCCATACCTCACACCAAGCACAAAAACTAACTCCAAGTGGATCAAAGACCTAAACATAAAGATTAAAACGATAAAGATCATGGAAGAAAAAATAGGGACAACCCTAGGAGCCCTAATACAGGGCATAAACAGAATACAAAACATTACCAAAAATGATGAAGAGAAACCAGATAACTGGGAGCTCCTAAAAATCAAACACCTATGCTCATCTAAAGACTTCACCAAAAGAGTAAAAAGACCAC
Organism: Loxodonta africana; assembly: GCF_030014295.1. Taxonomy (NCBI): domain Eukaryota; kingdom Metazoa; phylum Chordata; class Mammalia; order Proboscidea; family Elephantidae; genus Loxodonta; species Loxodonta africana. The sequence continues at coordinate 108,580,005 of NC_087345.1, read as the reverse complement.
CTACAGACTGGGAAAGAATATTCAGCTATGACATCTCAGACCAGCGCCTGATCTCTAAAATCTACATGATTCTGTCAAAACTCAACCACAAAAAGACAAACAACCCAATCAAGAAGTGGGCAAAGGATATGAACACACATTTCACTAAAGAAGATATTCAGGCAGCCAACAGATACATGAGAAAATGCTCCCGATCATTAGCCATTAGAGAAATGCAAATTAAAACTACGATGAGATTCCATCTCACACCAACTAGACTGGCATTAATCCAAAAAACACAAAATAATAAATGTTGGAGAGGCTGCGGAGAGATTGGAACTCTCATACACTGCTGGTGGGATTGTAAAATGGTACAACCACTTTGGAAATCCATCTGGCGTTATCTTAAACAGTTAGAAATAGAACTACCATACAACCCAGAAATCCCACTCCTCGGAATATACCCTAGAAATACAAGAGCCTTCACACAAACAGATATATGCACACCCATGTTTATTGCAGCTCTGTTTACAATAGCAAAAAGCTGGAAGCAACCAAGGTGTCCATCAACAGATGAATGGGTAAATACATTGTGGTATATTCACACAATGGAATACTACGCATAGATAAAGAACAGTGAGGAATCTCTGAAACATTTCATAACATGGAAGAATCTGGAAGGCATTATGCTGAGCGAAATGAGTCAGAGGCAAAAGGACAAATATTGTATAAGACCACTATTATAAGATCTTGAGAAATAGAAAAAACGGAGAAGAACACATACTTTTGTGGTTACAAAGGGGGGAGGGAGGGAGGGAGGGAGGGAGGGAGGGAGGGGGCTTTTTATTGATCAATCAGTAGATAAGAACTGCTTTGGGTGAAGGAAAAGACAGCACACAATACAAGGAAGGTCAGCCTAATTGGACTGGACTAAAAGCAAAGAGGTTTCCGGGATAAAATGAAAGCTTCAAAGGTCAGCGGAGCAGGGGCTGGGGTCGGGGGAACTTGGTTTGAGGGGACTTCTAAGTCAATTGGCAAAATAATTCTATTATGAAAACATTCTGCATCCCACTTTGAATTTTGGCGCCTGGGGTCCTAAATGCCAACAAGCGGCCATCTAAGATACATCAATCGGTCTCAACCCACCTGGAGCAAAGGCAAAGGAAGAACATCAAGGTCACACGACAACTAAGAACCCAAGAGACAGAAAGGGCCACATGAACCAGAGACCTACATTATCCTGAGACCAGAAGAACTAGTTGGTGCCCGGCCACAATCGATGTCTGCCCTGTCAGGGAGCACAACAGACAACTCCTGAGGGAGCAGGAGACCAATGGGATACAGACCCCAAATTCTCAGAAAAAGACCATTTTAATAGTATGACTGCGACTAGAGGAATCCCAGAGACAATGCTCCCCAGCAATTCTGATGCCACAGGACAGGAACCATCCCCGAGGACAACTCATCAGGCATGAAAAGGACTGGTCAGTGGCGGGGAGAGAGATGCTGATGAAGAGTGACCTAATTAAATCAGGTGGACACTGGAGAGTGTGTTGACAACTCTTGACTGGAGGGGGGATGGGAAGATAGAGAGAGAGGGAAGATGGCAAAATTGGCACGAAACGAAGAGACTGAAAAGGCTGACTCAATAGGGGGAGAGCAAGTGGGAGAAGGGAGTAAGATGTATGTAAACCTACATGTGACAGACTGATTGGAATGGTAAATGTTCACTTGAAGCTTAATAAAAATTAATTAAAAAAAAAAAAAAGCAAAAGAGTTATCATGAATCCCGGAAGAAGTAAAAAATTAATATTCTGACCCTGCCAGTTCCTGCGTTTAGAAACTAGGTTCAATATCCATCCTTAGTTTTGTTAGAATCTACCGTAATCGTCAAATAAATGCCCCAATTTGCTTAAACAAGTTTCTGAAAGAGTTTTGTTTTTCTCAAGTAAAGATCCCTACGACATTTGTATACGGTAAGCATTTACTAAATGCTTATTAACTAAATGAATCCACCTCCTTTAAAAGTCAGTATCAGTCACTTTACAGATACACAGCTTTGATTATATCTATGATGGTGTAAGGCAGAGTTTAATCATTTTTTTTCAGCAACCGCATTTTCCATAGAAATTTTTTAATTAAATTCCAACAACTTAGGTAGACAAAAACCCAGGTTGGGAAAGGAGAAGAGAAAAAGTACAAAATGAACATTAGCAAAAGTTCCTATATTGTCTTTTTCATTTCTAAAAGCCTCTCATGATAGCATCTCATTTTAGGATCAACCTCCAACTCCTGAACAACCCTCAATGAAAGTATATGCCAAAATATAGTGACTCTAAAAGGAGAGGAAAAATGACAGTACAGTTTCATACTGTTGTTTTTGTTGTTGTTTGTAACTGAGTCAGTTCCGACGCATAAAAACCCTACACACAACAGAACGAAACATTGCCCGGTCCTGTGTCATCTTCATAATCGTTGTTATGCTTCAGCCCATTGTTGCAGCTCTGTGTCAGTCTATCTCCTTGAGAGTCTTCCTCTTTTTCACTGACCCTCCACTTTACCAAGCATGGTGTCCTTCTCCAGGGACTGATCCCTCCTGATAGCATGTCCAAAGTATGTGAGTCATAGTCTCACCATCTTTGCTTCTAAGAACATTCTGGTTGTTGTTCTTCCAAGACAGATTTGCACGTTCTTCTGGTAGTCCATTGTACATTCAATATTTTTCACCCACACCAAAATTCAAAGGTGTCAATTCTTCTTCGGTCTTCCTTACTCATAATCCAGCTTTCGCATGCATACGCCAAAAACCAAAGCAAACCCAGTGCTGTCGAGTTGATTCCGACTCACAGTGACCCTATAGAACAGAATAGAACTGCCCCATAGAGTTTCCAAGGAGTGCCTGGTGGATTCGAACTGCTGACCTTTTGGTTACCAGCCATAGCACTTAACCACTACACCACCAGGGTTTCCGCATGCATATGAGGCGACTGAAAACACCATGGCTTGGGTCAGGCACACCTTAGTCTTCAAGGTGATATCTTTGCTTTTCAACATTAAAGAAGTCATCTGTAGCAGATTTGTCCAATGCAATGCGTCTTTTGATTTTTTTCTTTTTATTATACTTTAGATGTAGGTTCACAGAACAAATGAGTTTCTTGTCAAACAGTTAGTACACACATTGTTCTATGACACTGGTTAACAACCCCACAACATGTCAACACTCTCCCTTCTCAACTCTGGGTTCCCTAATACCAACTTTCCTGTTCCCTCCTGCCTTCCAGTCCCTGCTCCACAGCTGGTGTGTCCCTTTAGTCTTGTTTTGATCCACGCATGGGCCTGTTCAATCTTTGGCTGAAGGGTGAACCTCAGGAGTGACCTCATTACTGAGCTGAAAGGGTGTCCAGGGGCCATACTCTCAGGCTTTCTCCAGTCTCTGTCAGGCCAGCAAGTCTGGACTTTCTTTTTTGAGCTAGAATTTTATTCTACATTTTTCTCCAACTCTGTCTGGGACCCTCTATTTTGATCCCTGTCAGAGAAGTCAATGGTAGTAGCCAGGTACCATATAGTTTTAATGGACTCAGTCTCATGAAGGCCGTGGTAGATGTGGTTCATTAGTCCTTTGGACCATCTTTCCCTTGCATCTTTTGTTTTCTTCATTCTTCTTTGCTCCCAAAGGGGTGAGACCAGTAGCGTATCCTACATTGCCACTCCCAGTCTTTTAAAACACCAGTGTGTCTTTTGATTTCTTGACTGCTGCTTTCATGGGTGTTGACTGTGGAACCAAGTAAAATGAAATCCTTGACAACTTCAAACTTTTGATGTTGCTTATTGGTCTAGTTGGAGAATTTTTGTTATGTTGAAGTATAATTCATACTGAAGGCTGCGGTCTTTGATCTTCACAAGTAAGTGCGTTAAGTCCTCTTCACTTTCAACAAGCAAGGTTATGTCATCAGCATAACTCAGGCTGTGTTCCTCCAATCTTGATGCTGCATTCTTCTTCACAGAGTCCAGCTTCTCAGATTATTTGCTCAGCATACAGATTGAATAGGTATGGTGAAAGGATACGATCCTGATGCACACTTTTCCTGACTTCAAACCACGGAGTATCTCCTTGTTCTGTCCAAACAACTGCCTCTTGATCAATGTACAGGTTCCTCATGAGCACAACTGAGTGTTCTGGAATTCCCATTCTTCGCAATATTATCCATGAATTTGTTGTGATCCACACAGTCAAATGCCTTTGCATAGTCAATAAAAAACAGGTAAACATCTTTCCAATATTCCCTGCTTCCTACTAGGATCCATCTGACTTCAGCAACGATATAGCTGGTTCCATGTCCTCTTTTGAATTCGGCTTGGGTTTCTGGCAGTTCCCTGTCAATATACTGACGCAGCTGCTTCTGAATGATCTTTGGCAAAATTTTGCTTGCATGTGATATTAATATTGTTCAATAATTTCTCCATTCGGTTGGATTACCTTTCTTGGGAATGTGCATAAATATGGATCTCTTTCAGTGTGTTGGCCAGGTTGCTCTCTTCCAAATTTCTTGGCATAAATAAGTGAGCATTTACAGCATTGCTTCCATTTGTTGAAACATCTCAGTTGGTATTCCATCAATTCCTGGAGCCTTGTTTTTCAACAATGCCTTCAGTGTGGCTTGGACTTCTTCCTTCAGTACCATCGGTTCCTGATCATACGTTACCCCCTGAAATGTCTGAACATCGACCAATTCTTTTTCATACAGTGACCGTGTACTCCTTCCATCTTCTTTTCCTACGTCATTTAATATTTTCCCCATAGAATCCTTCAGTATTGCAACTGGAAGCTTGAAGTTTTTCTTCAGTACTTTCAGCTTCAGAAATGCCAAGCATGTTATTCCCTTTTGGTTTTCTTTCTCCAGCTCTTTGTACATGTCATTACAATACTTTATTCTTCTCGTGCCACCTTCTGAAATCTTCTGTTCAGCAATTTTACTTCATCATTTCTTCTTTTTGCTTTAGCTACTCAACGTTCAAGGGCAAGTTTCAGAGTCTCTTCTGACATCTATCCTGATCTTTTCTTTCTTTCCTGTCTTTTTAATGACCTCTTGCTTTCTTCATGTATGTCATTCCACAACTCCCATGTGTCTGTCAGTCTGTCATACTGTGGGGGCTTTTGCGTTACTGTGATGCTGGAAGTTGTGCCACTGGTATTCAAATACCAGCAGGGTTATCCATGGTGGACAGGTTTCAGCTGAGCTTCCAGACTCAGACAGACTAGGAAGAAGGACTCGGTGGTCTACTTCTGAAAAGAATTAGCCAGTGAAAACCTTATGAACAGCAGTGGAACGATGTCTGATATAGTGCCAGAAGATGAGCCCCTCAGGCTGGAAGGTACTCAAAATACAACTGAGGAAGAACACCTTCCTCAAAGTAGAGTCAACTTTAACGACATGGATGGAGTCAAGCTTTCGGGACCTTCATTTCCTTATATGGCCACTCAAAATAAGAAGAAACAGCTGTAAACATCTATTAATAATTGGAATGTGGAATTATGAAATATGAATCTAGGAAAACTGGAAACAGTCTAAAATGAAATGAAACACATAAAGATCGATATCCCAGGCATTAGTGAGCTGAAATGGACTGGTATTGACCATTTTGAGTCAGACAATCATATGGTCTACTATGCTGGGAATGACAAATTGAAGCTGACATTCCTCTTCCAAAAGAACATTTCAGTATCTATCCTGAAATACAACACTGTCAGTGATGGAGTAACATCTATATGCCTACAAGGAAGACCAATACGACTATTACTCAAATTTACGCACCAACCACTAAGGCCAAAGATGAAGAAACTGAGGATTTTTACCAACCTCTGCAGTCTGAAATTGATCGAACATGCAATCAGGATACATCGAAAATTACTAGTGACTGGAATGCAAAAAGCTGGAAACAAACAAGGATTGGTAGTTGGAAAATATGGCCTTGGTGATAGAAACGATGCCAGAGACAGCATGACAGAATTTTGCAAGACCAATGACTTCTTCATTGCAAATACCTTTTTTTCACAGACATAAATGGTGACTCTACACAAGAACTTGCCAGATGGAATACACAGGAATCAAATCAACCACATCTGTGGAAAGAGACCTTGGAAAAGCTCATTATCAACAGTCAGGACAAGGCCAAGAGCAGACTGCAGAATAGACCATCAATCATTCATATGCAAGTTCAAGTGAAACTGAACAAAAATTAGAACAAGTCAACAAGAGCCAATGTATGACCTTGCGTATGTGCTACCCGAATTTAGAGACCATCTCAAGAACAGGCTTCATGTGTTGAATACTAATGACCAAAGACCAGACTAGCTGTGGAATAACATCAAAGCCAGCTTCATAAGATTTTGTAAATACGCCTTAGATTATCAAATGGCATGGAACAGCCCCACATTTCTCCCTCATTCTACCATTTCAGGGATAAGAAAAACAAAGATCAAGAAGTAAGATAACTGGCCCTGGAGTCACAGCAAATCTGAATTGGAGTAGAACCCAGTTTTCACGCCAACCAAGCCTTTGGTCTTTATACTACCTCATGCTGGCTCTCACTGCTTAACTCCAGGGCAATCTGTGAAATAGCTGTTCACTTTTGAAAAAACAAAACTTATCAATAACCCTGCATTGCTCAGATTTTTCATAAATAGCAGTGAAAGACAATGATAAGTTTTAATGTCTAAGATACTCTGTTCTTTTAGTCACAAACCATAATGACACCTGTATGTTCTGCTTAAAGAAGATCTGGAGATTGGCACCCAATCTGGATTTATCTGAAAGGTTTATCTGTCCTTTACAACTATAAATTATGTGCCGTAAAGAGCCCACTAGAAAGAAACAAACAGCACTGGGCATAAATACACAATATCTCACTGGCTTTTGACAGAAACCAAAACTGAAAATGAAATAACATTTTTTTCTTTTTTTTTAATTATTGTGCTGTAGGTGAAAGTTTACAAATCAAGTCAGTTCTCATACAAAAAGCTATTCCCACCCCACGATGCACTCCCAGCTGCTCTCCCCTTAATGAGACAGCACATTCCTCCTCTCTACCCTGCATTCCCCATGTCCATTCAACTAGCTCCTGACCCCTCTTCCTGCTCACCTTGCCACCAGACAGGAGTCGCCCACATAGTCTCATGTACCTACTTGAGTCACGAGGTTCACTCCTGACCGGCATCATTGTCTATGTTATAGTCCAGGCCAATCCCTGTCTGTTAGAGTTGGTTTCAGGAATGGTTCCAATCTTGGGTTATCAAAGGGTCCAGGAACCATGACCGTCAGGGTCCCTCCAGTCTCAGTCAGACCACTAAGCCTGGTCTTTTTACAGGAATTTAAGATCTGCATCCCATTGTGATACAGATCTTAAATTCTGCTCCAACAGGGAGCATCGGGGATTCTCTGTTGTGTTCCCTATCAGGGCAGTGATCGGTGGTAGCCGGGCACCATCTAGTTCTTCTGGTCTCAGGCCGATGGAGTCTCTGGTTTATGTGGCCCCTTCTGTCTCTTGGGCTCATACTTACCCATCTTTGATGTTCTTACTTCTCCTCTGCTCCAGGTGGATTGAGACCAATTGATGCATTTTAGATGGCTGCTTGCTAGCATTTAAGACCCCAGATGCCTATCACCAAAGTGCAATGCAGAAAGTTTTCTTAATATATTTTGTTATGCCAATTGACCTAGATGTCCCCTGAAACCATGGTCCCCAGACCCCCGTCCCTGCTACTCTGGCCTTTGAAGCTTTTGGTTGTATTGAGAAAACTTCTTTGCTTTTGCTTTAGTCCAGTTCTGCTGACTATCCCTGTGTTACATGTTGCCCTTCCCTTCACCTAAAAAAAATTTTTTGTATACTAGCTAGTTAGTGAATATCCCTCTCCCTCCTTCCCCACCCTCATAACCATCAAAGAATATTTTCATCTGTGTTTAAACTTTATCTTGATTTCTTATAATAGTGGTCTCATACAATATCTGTCCTTTTGCAACTAATTTCACTCAGCATAATGCCTTCCAGATTCCTCCATGTTGAAATAACTTTTTTTGACCAAAACTTTTTTTCATCATAATTGCAGAATGGATTTTAATTCCTTTCAAATTCAGGAAAAAAAAAAAAAAAGCATACTTAAAGGATCCAAATGCAGAGTATGAAAAAAAATCTATCATAAAGACTTAGCTGTCAAGAACAAAAAGCCCTACCATTCAATAACTGAAATATATTGGTTATTCACTAGGTACCAAGGGCATACCCAGCTCTTAACATAACATATATATTATTCCCTCCTTCCAGCCAACTCTGGTTGGTTGGTTGGGCTTGTTTGTTCTATTTTTTTCAATTTATGATATATTAATTGCCTTCATCCCCTAAAAATCCATACGATGTTCCCTTTAAACACTTTACCAATACTTTTAGAGGTTAAATCATTAAGAGCAAATCTTTAATGCCAGTTCCCTCATGGAGACAGCTGCTTGGGGTCATTTCAAAATCAATACATATTTCCTAGCTTGTATATAAAGTAATGAAGATCATGGCTTGAATAATAATAATATTAAAAATTCAAAACATCTGCAACATATGAAACACATCTTCCTATGTGGTTATACTGGTTATAAGGTTATCCATCTAAAAAGTTAGAAAATTAAATCTTCATTATTTGATTTTCAACCTAAAATGATTTGTTTATAGTAAAGTGATGTTGTTCTATTCCATAGCGATTCTAATTACATTAAGAAATTTTGATTAAAAAAAGTAAATTGTTAGTCTCAGAAACCAAAGAATAATTCTAAGCATCTCTTTTCAAACAACTTAGGAGCATAGCATTCGTCGGTTAAGAATGAAGTATTAACGCAAGCATTCTATCATCCTGCTAAACTCTGATGGACTTTCCATCATTGCTGTAAGAATGTTTTTTCATTTTTCATCTACTTCCCTATAAAATATTATAAGCTCATAAAAAGGGAGAAAATAAGTAATAACATTAATATGTCGAACCAAGACTGTATCATTTTCCTCCATAAATACAGAAAAAAAAAGTTGAAAATAACAAAAAAGATTTCTACGCATAGCTCTTCTGCACTGGATTTGGCATAAAATAAACTCGGGGGGAAAGGGAGGGATAAATCCTAGCACTACCATGTATTACAAGCCATTATATACTAGGCTATTTTAAACACTCTTCCTGTATTAACTCATTTAAATGTTCTTCACAATAATCTCATGGTGAGAAACAGAGCTTAAGTAATTAGCCCAAGATTACATTCCCAGTAAGCAATGGAGCAGACTTAGAACAGAGGCTCTCTGGTATGAGTCCATGCTCTTAACTGCTACGTATACAGCCTACCTTGCAGGTTTCTGCAAGAATTAAAATTGTGAGCTCTGTGTAGAACCCATAACATGGTTCCTGGTCCTTTGTAAGTGTCCACTCATTAGCCACAGTGTTCTCCGAGATGCTGATCATGATAAAAATCAGGATCATGATACTTACTTCTGAACTATAGGAGAATTCCAGATCATTTGTGTTTCAACAATTCTGTTTTCCCTCTGTTGGACAAAATCTAAACTCTTGAATTTTTTAAAAAAATGTTCTTTTAAGCATAGTTCGCTTTTAGGATTCTATCACATTCAATCTATAAAACATAGTCGCAGATGAAAACATGTGCCAGACAATCTTTAGAGTGACAAACTGAAAATCCCATGAAATTATGTGAAACCACAGTGATCTACTTCTTGGTGTAGAATAATGTTCTTGTGAGAGAATTATTCATATGTTCCCTGAGTGTTTACAATGTTAAGAGGAACTGATACCGCTTTTATTACACTCACTCCACAACTTCTCAGCAGGTTTCGATAAAACAGAGAGAAAAGAGAAAAAAAAAAAGATTTAAAACTGGTTATCAGTCGCATTGACTGAATAAGTGAGAAATTAGCAGCAAACTCCCTACAGCCACCCTAAGAGCCCTGCTGTGTTCTGTAAAAGGGAGAGATGTTTGCTGGCCCTGAAGTCACAGCTGTCACACTCTTAACCATATGGGCCAGAGGTTGAGTATTCCGTAAGGTAACTGTTGAGAGGATGGCAAAGCACAAGCCCTGGGATCCTCTTCCAAAAGCCTTTTGACAGAATTGAATGCCAATCGGAAATGCCTACATTTGGATAGTTTTCTCTTTCAACATCTGCCCCCGTGAACCCAGTCAGAAAGCAGATGCCTAAGCTTGACTGCTCTACTCTGAGAAAGGAAAAAACTTATCATCCACTGACTGAAATTCACAGAGGACCGAAGACTGTCAAGAATCAGGGCCCAATCAAGATTAAGCAGAATGAACCAGGGACTGTCAGCAGTTAGGAACTCAACCAAATGCTCTGTAAATTACAAGGAATTTTGCCTCCTTAGCATATGATTTATTTGCAAAAAGCTTTTGGTGCTAACTTTTGACATGGGCCAAGAAACATTTTGTTGAAATGATCCATTTTAGTGCTGAGCTCAGTTCAAGTACCAAAACAGATTTCAATAAGCTTTCATATAAACTCTTCAAGGTAATCCTTACTCTACACCACATACCCTCGATCTGGTTCAGAGGGAATAATATCATTCTTAACTAACAGTTAAGCAATAAAAAAGAAAAAAAAAAAAAAACTCTCTTCGAATTCTCTACTCATAAAAACGATAGTTTTCTGGGAAGTTCCATATTTGAGAGAAGTCACTATAAGGGAACTTGGGAGTTTAACTTGGATAAATCAACCCACCCAAAATCATTAAAAGCACACTCATCTTTCAGAAAAAAATTACCTTACTCTTTGACACTCTTCCAAGGAATACAGTTCATAATTAAGAAACCTGGCAACATCAAACTGATGTGTCAGTTGTTTGTTTTTAAATAAGTTTCCCATTGGCCCCTACCATTTCTGTCTCTCCTTTAGCAAAACAATACCATCTGGTCACACTTCCCAGAAAAATATTTCCTTCTCCATAGGCGACAACTAGCCTGCAGAAATCAACCTCCTCCCTCTCCAATGCCTTAATATGCACTAATCATGTCTGGGCTCCAATAACACCAAAGGGTGCCAAGTGCTAGCGAAAGTTTTCTCAATTCCCTGTAAGAAAGAGAGATCAAAAAGCTATGTAAAAGCTCTGATTCGTGTGGGACAAAGATCACAAGAGAATATCATTTGGAGATTGTGTCCAAATGATAGGACTATGAGTATAAACAGATATAAAGTCATTTAATAACGAAGTATTTTGAGTCATTAAAAAATCAGTGTCATTAAAAAATGCAGCCTAGAAGCTATTGTTTTCTTGGGTCCACAATCACTGTGTTCCTGCCTCCCCCAAATAAGTCACAGTGGTCTGCATGCAGCCATCTAAGAACCTATACGTAAAAAAAAAAGACTGAAGTATTTGTACCACTGAAGAAGAAAGATACGTGTTAAGCAAAACGGGGCCTAGCACATCTTTGAACAAAGAAAGTGGAATGTGGAAAAACTATCAGGGGCAATGAAAGAATTGGGAAGGAATCTTTAAAATGAAATCTCAGTTAATACCTACTTTAATGAAGTGGCTTGTGCTCTTATATGTGTGTTCATCATTTAGGTTTACACTTTCACTAAGAGATTTTAAAGTGACGGAGGAATTAAACAAATATGAACCAATAAACTTTACTTTCAACTGCCGTATTTTCAGGGCAGACTCATCAGTTAACTCCATGTTTCATTCATTCAGTCATTTCATTTTTGAAGACAGCAGCTGAAATAAACTGAAAGTGTCTCAATGGAGACCAATCAACGGGAAAGGGGTGTAAAATGGTGGGGGTGGGGCCGCGGACACAGGAGAATCCAGATTTTCAACAGAGATTTTTCTGTCACCTGCGAATCTCATTTCACTAGCTGGCTAAATTTTCCTCAAAACTGATATGAGGCTGGTGATAATGGTCTGAAACACATTTGTCCCACTCATAATATACATGTGGAACAAGTTCAAAATCCATCCTCAGGGGTTTAACCTGTACACTATTTTTTACTTTAGTGAAAAAGACTACAGCGCAAGGTCTACAGAAATAAAACATTAAAACAACACTTAAGAGATTGGTTACCCTTCCCATCAGTGAAGGTCAAAATATTTATATGCCTCCCTGAGTCTCCTGAATTTTAATTACCTTACAATTTCACTTTACTGCCAAATCGTCCTCTAATCCCAAACCTGTTTTAGCTTCTTGATTTGCATACCTATGTGCAAGGTATTTATGAAAAAGACTCTTAAGATCCACTGAAGTGAAAATATAACCACTGTCTCTCATTCACAAAGGAATAAAGCCCATTTTGAGTAAATGTATCATGATCACAAACCAACAAAGTTCCACAAGGGGACGACTTTGTTCAGTTCACTGTCAAATTCCCAGGACCTAAAAGAATGCCTAGCACATAGGAGGCACTCAGTAAATATTGTTGAGTGAATAAATTATTCACAACAGGCCCTCCAGACTGGCAGAGAAAAGAGGAAATATCTACAGATTTATTTAGCCAATAACTGTCTTCAATGCAGATTGTGGTTACTATTACTTAAATGCAAAATCAAATGAAGAATGACTATATATATGAGGAATGAAGTTAAGACTTCATGTAGAAATCACTGAGCTTTCTAATGTGAAAGATAAAGTGTGTCCATGCGTGCATGAATCTGATGTATGGAGAAGACACGGGGAAGGAGTGTTTACATACAAAACATTTCTCATTTCACATGGAGTAATTCAGGAAAAGACAGTATCAACTGAAATTTCATCTGAGTCCACAGTGTATATTCACAGTTCTAGGTTTTTCATTGTACTTTTCACCCTTAAGCCAATCACTAAGTCACACATAAAAAAAGGCAAATAAATGGCATGCATTGGGAAGAGATTTTTCCCTGTGTTTGGTAGTTTCTGAAGATATGTGTTACCTGATAATGTTTAGCCCAGTATTTGTCAGCCTCATACCAATGCATGCATTACGAGTACATGCTAGTCTCAAAATTGAAGCAAAAAAAGAAATTCCTTACAAACTCATTCCCAGCCTATATAATATAGATATACCATTTTAATCATACATCCTGGTGTTCAGAAACCCACACAATAATGCTAAACTGATAACTACTGGTTATTATTATAACTAATAAATTGAAACTAAAAATTAATAAGCAATAGTAAACTAATAATAATGCTGCTGGCTGTCATCTGCTGAATGCCCACTGTAAGCCAGGCACTGATTTACATGCTTATTACAGGTACTATCGCTTTTAATCCTGACAGCCTGTGTCAGAGGAAGATGATATTATTTTTTTCCTTCTTTGAGAAATGAGGAAACAGAGGCTCGCAGAGATTAAATAACTTGCTTGAAATCAAGTAAGTGGCTGAGCCACAGTTTAAACCCTGGTCCCTCTCTCTGCAAACTCAAAGTATTCAAATACTAAGACTATGATGCCTCTTAGAACTTTTATTTGCTTTACCTAATCACCTTCTAACAAACATACATAGTATTCAAAATTTAAACTCAAATATATGACTTTCCTTTCCAAAAATGGAAATTGTAAGACAATTTTCCTTTCCAAGGAGGGAAAATGGTCCTTCTTGCCCACAAACACATTGACTTAATTAAAAAAAAAAAGATCTGACCCAGTATCAGCCATACCTGTACTACTCTACAGTCGTCTCTCTAAAGTAGCCTGGGGCTTAGGGTTAAAAACAAAATAAAAAAGTAACCTACAAAAGCATGTCACTTAACTCAATGTATTAGCACCAATATCCTATATTGAAGGAAGTTAAGAAGTGCTTCAGTGGACCCCAGAATAATTGAAAGAAACATTCCACCCCTGAGAGTTCAAACAGGAACTCAGCTCCACACGCAATGGTATACATGTCCTTCCTCCTTCTCAAAGCTAAGCCTTCACCTGGGGCCCTGGACTTTAGAGCATGGCAAAAAAGAAAACCACAGGTTTAGAAGTCAAGCAGCCTGAGCTCTAATCCTGACATTGAACCAAAACCAAATCTGTTGCCTTCTGACTCATAGTGTCCTTATAGGACAGAGTAGAACCACCCTAGAGGGTTTCCAATCTTTATGGAAGCCAACTGCCACATCTGTCTCCTACAGAGCACCTGGTGGGTTTGAACTGCCAACTTTCTGGTTTGCACCCAAGCACTGAACCACTGCCTACAACCCCCAACTGTTCAAGCCAGAAACCTAAAATTCCTTATTTCCTCCCTTTCCTTCATCCCTAATCTGAAATATTGGCAATTCCTGTTGGATCTGTATCCAAAATATACCCCAAATTCATCTACATCTCTTCATCTCAGTTGCTACCATTCTCAGCCAAGACCCTTTCTTTTCTGATTCAGTCCATATAAAAGCCCTGGGCCTTTCTCCCTGCTTTACTCTTGCCCCCTAATATCACGTACTACACAGAAGTCAGAGTGAACAATTTTAAAAAGAAATGTGATCATCATGTCTCTTCCATACTTAAAAAAAAAAAAAAAAACTCCAAGGTCTTCCCATTCCACTCAATAATATCCAAATTTGCATTCATAACCAACATGGGCCTACCTGGGTCCTGCCCAACCCCCTGACCTCATTCCCTTCTACTCCCTACCTGCTCGCTACCCTCAGCCCTGGAACCCTTTGATCAATCCTTGCAGGGCTGGATTCTCCCCTCATGCAAGTCTCAACTCAGACTTCACCAGCTCAGAGAGGCTTTCCCCAAACTACCAACCTGAATTCCCCATCACTCTCCATCACATCCTGTTTCACTCTCTTCACAGCACTTGAATTGCTCATTTGTTTGTCCATTATATACAGTCTGTCTTCCTCTACTAGAAGGGAAGCTAAACGAGAGCAAGGATCTTGTTCTCCTTATTCACCAGGACATCCCTGGGACCTAGAACATGCCTAGCACATGGCAAACCTGTTGCCATTCAAGTCAATTCTGACTCACAGTGACCTAAGATGACAGAGTAGAACTGTCCCATAGGGTTTCCAAGGCTATAATCTTTACAGAAGCAGACTCCACATCTTTCTCCTGTGTAGTAGCAGCTGGTAGGTTCAACCCATTGACTTTTTGGTTACCAGCTGAGCATTTCAACCACTGTGCCACCAGGGCTCAATAAAGATCTGTTGATGAATGAATCAATGAACGAATGAATAAGGCAATGGAGGGAATAACTGGAAACGAAGACTTTAAAAAGCAGGACTTTTAAGGGACTACACAGAAGATCCAACCGGATGTGAAAATTATCAAACAATATCATTAATATCACGCGCAAGTAAAATTTTGTTGAAGATCATTCAAAAGTGGCTGCAGCACTGTATCAACAGAGAACTGCCAGAAATTCAGGCTGGATTCAGAAGAGGACATGTAACCAGGGATATCACTGCTGATGTCAGATGGATCCTGGCTGAAAGCAGAGAATACCAGAAGAATGTTTACCTGTGTTTTAAGGACTATGCAAAGGCATTCGACTGTGTGAATCATAATAAATTAAGGATAATATTGTTGAGAATGGGAATTCCAGAACACTTAATTGTGCTCATGAGGAACCTGTACATAGATGGAGGCAGTGGTTTGGACAGAACAAGGGGATACCACATGGTTTAAAGTCAGGAAAGGTGTGCATCAGAGTTGTATCCTTTTACCATACCTTTTCAATCAGTATGCTAAGCAAATAATCCGAGAAGCTGGACTCCGAGAAGAACAGGGCATCAGGATTGGAGTAAGACTCGTTAACAACCTGCCTTATGTAGATGACACAACCTTGCTTGATGAAAGTGAAGAGGACTGGAAGCACTTACTGATGAAGACCAAAGACCATAGCTTTCATTATGGATTGCACCTCAACATAAAGCAAACAGAAATCCTCACAACTGGACCAATGAGCAACATCATGATAAAAGGAGAAAAAAATCAAAGTTGTCAAGGATTTCATTTTACTTGGATCCACAATCAACATCCATGGAAGCAGCAGTCAAGAAATCAAAAGACGCATTGCATTGGGCAAATCGGCTGCAGAGGACCTCTTTAAAGTGTTGAAGAGCAAAGATGTCACCTTGAAGACTAAGGTGCACCTGATCCAAGTCATGGTATTTTTGATTGCATCATACACATGAGAAAGCTGGACAATGAATAAGGAAGATCAAAGAAGAATTGATACTTTTGAATTGTGGTGCTGGTGAAGAATATTGAATATACCATGGGCTGCCAAAAGAACGAACAAATCTGTCTTAGAAGAAGTACAAACAGAATGCTCCTTAGAAACAAGGATGGCGAGACTGCGTCTTACATACTTTGTACCTGTCAGTACAAAGAGTGTCAGCGGAAAAGAGGAAGACCCTCAACAAGATGGACTGACACAGTGGCTACAACAATGCGCTCAAGCTTAATAATGACTGTAAGCATGGCGCAGGATGGGGCAGTGTTTCGTTCTTGTACACAGGGTCACTACAAGTCGGAACCGACTTGATAGCACCTAACAACAACAACAGCAACACAGAAGAATAAAAAACAGCAACCTGAAGTGGTAAAGTGCTAACACTAGGAATAGAATTTCCATATTTGTTAAACTCTGACTTTCCCATGGCTTGAGCTGTTTTAAAGGCAACCCAATTTAGGGAGCATCTGTACTGATAAAGCTATGCTAATTTTCATGGCTGAGTCAAAGTATTAAAAAAAAAAAATGCTAAGGCTAAAAGGGCTTCAGAAAGTCCTATACTCTAAAAAGATTTTTCTGCATCCTTAAAAACAGTTCTGAGAGAAGAGTTCCTGAGCGTCCTCCCACACTCAGGCTACAATAAATTCAAATCAAAATATAAGGAACAGGAAGAGAGAACATAGGGAAAGTAAAGACAGCTCTCCTCCCGCAAAAAACAGAGGGTGCCTGTTCTCTGGTGCCAGGGGCTCTGCCACCACCAACAAAGCAGTAAAATGTTTGCTCTTCTTAATTGAGGCTCCATAGACCCATACCTCACCCGTGCTTCCAGATGCTGGCAGACAGCAGGGCTTCTGCTTGATTCCTCCAGCTGCTCCTTTCTTACCCAATTTAATACAGGAGAGGAAGGGAAGAAGAGAGGGAGAAAAGGAGGCAGGAACGAAGGTGGTAAACTTAGAAATAACTGACACAATGCATCGCTCCCCTGTTAGCACACACTGCACTAGCTGATGCTGAACACTGAGAATGCAGACCGACAAAGAGCCCCACCCAGTACCTCATCATGGACCACATGGTTCCTGGAGACACTGGAAATCCACTGCTCTTGGGTTCTGGTGGCAATGGGGGGTGGCAGGCACCCCAAGCTCCTTTGTGAGGGAACCGCTGCTTTCCATTCTCCCGGTGAGGGTGCGCTGGCAGTGAGGAGGGCTGAGGGCACCCAGGCTGCTGGGGGATGCACTGATGGATGACCCCATTGCTCCTATTCGTGCAGAGAATCAAGGGAAAACAAAGTCAAATAGAACTACAAGGCTTACAAGAAAAATAGCAGTAGCCTGCCCCACACACCCAAGCCCTGCTCCCTATAAGCAAGCAACCATCGTCAAGTCCTGTAGTTCTTTTGTTTGTTATTTATCACCATATTTTAAAAATAACAAATACATGATTGTTTTCTGATTTTTTTTTTTTTTCAATTTTAGACTTTATCATATTGACTTCCTACTACAGAAGACTAGGACTCAGTCCTTCTTACCCAGTCCCCAACACACACGTGCGCACACACGCACACACACACACACAGAGACATGCACACACACACACCTTCTCCCCTCATTCTCAAAATATAATTTTTGGTTGAAGTGGTATTTTGTGTTTACGTTATGATTTTGTATAATATTGTTCTTAGCTCAGCCACTCAATGTACTTTGATTACATTTTTCTTTCTTGACTCCTCTAAGATACAATTCATAGCCATTAGATCAGCTAAACATTAAAAAGTCTCACACTACCAAGTGATGGTGAGAATGTGGAGCAAAGGGGATTCTAACACACTGCTATAATCACTGCCAAGAGCAATGTCTCAGTACGTTATACAGTGAACATGCATCTGCCCTTCATTCCAGCAACTACTACATCTGTTTGTGCCTAGAGAAACCCTCACCTGTATGCACAAGAATACATGCACAAAAAACTAGAGGCAGCACAGACAACAATAGAAAAAAATGTGGAAATAACCTAAATTCCAAATCCAGAAGATGGATGAATAAATTGTGATGATTAATTACTCTACAGCATTTAAAATGAGTGAACCACAGCTAAAGGTATAAACACTGATGAGTTTCAAAATCGTAATGTTAAATGAAAAAAAAAAAAAAGCAAGCGATATCCTTTATATAAAGTTTGAAAATATGTAAGACAGTACTATTTATGGGGCAGTTCTACTCTGTCCTGTAGGGTTGCTATGAGTCGGAATCAACTCGACAGCAATTGGTTTTGGTTCGGTACGCATATAAGGTAAGGGCACACACACACACACACAAATCATGGAAATGAGAGGCATCAAATCGAGAATTCTGGCTACCTCTTTGGAGCCCTAGCGGCACAGTGGTTAAGAGCTCGGCTGTTAACCAAAAGGCTGGAAGTTTGAATCCACCAGCTGCTCCGTGGAAACCCTATGGGGCAGTTCTACTCTGTCCTATAGGGTTGCAATTGCCTCAATGGCAATGGGTTTGGTTTTTTTTTTTTTTTTTTTTTTTTGGCTACTTCTAGGAAGAAAGGAAGGGAACTGAGATCAAGGAATTTTCTGCATGTTAGAAATTATGTTCTAATTTTCAAAAAAAAAAGAAGGAAAAGAAAAAAGAGAAAGTTAACTTTCAGAAGCCAATATTTCACTGAAAACGTTTTCTGTGAGAGGTAACACCTAATAAAAGAAATCCACTCCATTTGTGTGGCTTAATCTTACAATTTGGGAGTAAACTGCTCTTCACATAGAGAAGAGTTTCTAACGTTTGTTTCTGTTACTGTTGCTTTCCTGCTGCCTGAATCACACAAGGGAAGATTTCAAGAATCATGCAGTATAAGACGCTTATTCTAAATCAGCAGACGAAGCAGGGAAATGGATCCCTAGAGTTGTACAAAATAGCGTGCATGTGCATTATTTGGGAAAAATAGTCACAGTTTTATGAGGTTCTCAAAGGGACCCATGACCCCAAACCACTCAGAATTGCTGAGCTGATATAACTGTCTCATGATACAAACAGCCCAGGCCCTCAGTAGCAGATGTACTGGGAGGCCTCCCAAGTGCCTGCCTCGTGTTCCTGCCACGAAAATAGTGGTGCTAACCATGTGGCTCTGGAGTCACACAGACACAGGAACAAATCCTGGTTCCATCCCTTACTAGCTGTTTCATGCTGGGCACACTCCCCTCCAAGCCTCAGTTTCCTCCTCCGTATAACAAGAATAAGAGCCCCTACCTCATGGGATTGTTTATGAGCATTAAATGCCCTAATAATGGTAAATGATGTGGCACAAGGCCTGGCACACTGCCAGCATGCAAGAAATATTACCTGTTATTGGCCTGTCTCCCTGTTACATACTGTTTTACAACCATACAAGGCCTTTACAGCAGTTTCCACAATTGTAATCTACTATCCACGTGATTACTTATGTATGTCTCCCCCTAATCGCCTGGTCTTTGGGAGAAGGAGCATTATCTGTCTTGTGCTCAGGAAGGCACACAATAAGCACGTGTTCAACAGCAGATAAAAGGATGAAGGAAAGAACGAATGCCTCCAATTACACAGAGCTGTAGAGGGTCGCATTGAGTCGGAACTGACTCAACAGCAACAGGTTTTCTGGCTGTGAGAGCTAAAAGTTTCTTAAAAAAAAAAAATACAAAGAGCATGGACTATGAGATTTCTAAGCTACATATTTATATTAGCAGTATTGCTTCCATAGAGCTTCTAGTAGCTTATTGTGAGAGTCAAGAAAAGATTATTAAAGGAAGAGAAAAAAAAAAATTTAACCCCCCTTGAAAAGAGCCCGCTTAACAGTAACAGTATGAAGAGGAGTGAAAGTGTGGGCTAGAAAGTCACAAGACCACAGGGGACGTGAATTCCAGAATGACATTAAACTAGCTCTGCACTGAACCAACTGAGAGCATATACAGTCAGTTGTCACATCCTTTTGCTGCCAGAAGGCAAAGCAGAAAGAAGTTGAGAGGCAGGTACAAGGGGAGCAGGAAGCAGGAGGGGTTTACAGCTTGCTCTCTAAATGAAGGCTGGCAATGCAATTACTCCCACAGGTTGAGAGGGAAAAGGAATTCTCATTTAAGTCAAGGGAAAATTCTCAAGTTCACAGTTTGCTTGGCATGAGCTTGGGTCAAAGGGATAACTGGACTCCTTCCTTTACATGCCTCTGAGATTTACAGACAGCTAATGGAGCACTACACTTTATTTAAATCATCTCCAAGTATCACATGCCTAGCAGGGACAGTGATCAGAATCTCAGGACTCATCTCAGACTGTTGCCACTCAATTGCACCGCTCTTATCTTTTTTTTTTTTTTTTATCTTTACATCAACAAGTAAAACAGAGTACAGAATAGAGGAGGGGAAAAAAAAAAA
Source organism: Loxodonta africana (assembly GCF_030014295.1). Lineage (NCBI taxonomy): Eukaryota > Metazoa > Chordata > Mammalia > Proboscidea > Elephantidae > Loxodonta > Loxodonta africana. The sequence continues at coordinate 108,559,436 of NC_087345.1, read as the reverse complement.
ACAGGCAGGATTTTTAAAAGTCAAAATCCTTCATCTGACAAGACAGGAGAATAAAACAGCTATATTTTTCAAAAGTTCAAAAGTTACAGGGCCTTATAATTACTGAAAACCTAGGTTCTACATGTCAAATTGTTAGTAACTATGGATTTGATGGGGAAGAAAATCATGGTATTTTCTTAAACTTTTAATATGACTTAGTCATTCCTCTCACCTATAATTCACAGGATAAAATGAATATGCTTTAAGTTTTTTGAATGAAAATGAGCTGGTAAATAAACTTATTCTTTAATTTAAACGTGATTCCTGTATGATTTACACCAGCCCTTTGTGTAATTCCAAGAGGCACCACCCAAAGCTTTTTGGTGACAGCATCATCAGTAGAGCAAATAAACAGGCTCCAAGTTAGCAGTGCTCTTTGATGGATAGCACTCATTTGAATACAGCGATTCGAAGCAGGCTCTTAAAAACTATTAACATTTGCAACCATTTCTTGTTGTGCATCAAGATTTTCTTAGTGCTACTTAGTCAGAATCTACTCTGCTGCACACAACAGCAACACACAACCAAATCAAACTGGCAATATAAACTTGCAATTAACATAGGTGTTTTTCAATTTCAAATTCTGGGCTTACAAAAACTACTTCATAGTCCTCGCTGATTTTATAAAAACATGAGAGCTTGAACATATAAAATGCATATATGTTAATGTCTTGTTCATTATGTTAGGGTTCAAGGTGAGATTACATTTAACAAAGTGTTCTTTTATTTTTTTTAATAGAAGTTTGGAAACCATTGTTTTAAGTGATTCCTCTCTGGATATGCAACTGCTTGATACGAAAACTTGAAATTGACTTACGATTTATCTTGCTTGTGGGAGAGGGAAAAGAGATCATAAACCAGGCACACTCCAAATACCGTGATGCCTGTCTCCTTCACCAGCATTGCACAGGTCCCCAGAACCAAACTGAGCAGCAAGAACAATGGAGAAGCTGTGGGCGGGAAACATTCCCCAACACAACACTGATCCAAACTCCTGAAAAATATATTGAGATTTCTTCAGTCTAAGAAAAAAACGTGGATTACGAAGAAATACCACCTTTTAAAGATAAGGTCTAACATCGATTTCATTCTAAGTAATTAAGTAGTTGAGCAAAGATTTCTTCAGGAATGTTCATCATAGAATTATTTAAATTTGCAAAGATGGAAAAAAAGTCAATATCCAACACTAGAGAATTTGGTACTTAAATTATAGAAAATGCTAACAAACAGTATAAAGCCATTTAGAATGCTGCCATAAATATATGTTTAATGACACAGAAAAATGTTGAAGTGAATATATTTTAAGCAAATAACGCAGGTTACTAAACAATATGGATGGGCTCTGGAGCCAGGTTCCCTGGGTTCAAATCACAGCTCTGCAGTAAACAGTGTGATATGCGGCAAGGTACTCTGCCCCTCTGTGCCTCAGTTACCTTGTGTGCGAAATGGGATCATAGCATTGCTGGGAAGATTAAATAGTTTATTATAGGTCAAGTGTTTATCACAATATCATTATAATTTCAGTGAAAATGTCTTTATATACAAATGTTCTAATCTTAGTCTTTTCTTTTGGCTAATCCGTATTTTTATTTATTTTCTATGAATAAGTATTAGGTGAAATGTATTTTTTCTCAGTATAATTTCCAACAGGGATTTTCAAAAACTCTCCAGTCCAGTGTTGTGGATTCTTTCTTTCACTTTTACAAAATAGAATCAGCCTCATACCATGAAACATCACTGATCCCTCCAGCAGCTGCCACACCCATCTGCTCCTACTCCTTTGAAGTGAAGCCAATATTTCTATAGCTGTGATGTCCTGCCGTTATTGTTTTATCTTGGACTACTTCCATGAAATTATATACAAATTTTTCCACAGACATGCATTCCTCTAGAGAGCTGACCCATACCTTAGATTTCTAAAAGTGAGAATGGCATGCCCAACAGAAACCCATAACAACCTAGCTCATTGCCACACAGATGCAGATACGCTGCAGGCCTACTCATGTTCCCGAGCAGAACAACCGCAACTGAAAAAGCCCGAGAGAACAAGTTCACACTAAAAAGTATTAATCTTGTTATAAAACTATAGTAAACAAAACAATTACTGATTTGGGTTTTTTAAAAGATTTTCACGATTCTGTACAATTAGGAATACAGTAACCAACCAACCAACCCATTGCCGCCAAGTCAATTCCAATTCGTAGCCACCCTGTAGGACAGAGTAGAACTGCCCCATAGGATTTCCAAGGAGCAACTGGTGGATTCGAACTGCCAAGCTTTTGGTTTAGCAGTGCAACGCTTAACCACTGCACCACCAGCACTCCAGTGGGAGGTCACAAAGTCAGGGCTAGAAGACCAATAAGAGCCTCCTCTCTTTAAAAGAAAACATAACTTCCCCGAAAAACCTAACCCACCACAAGATTTGATTCATTTCATTCTTGATCCAAGGCCTAATGGTTTATAACAGGGTTTCTCAATCATGATACTATTGGCATTTTGGGGTCAGATAATTCTTTGTTGTATGCGCCAGCCTGTGCGTTGTACGGTGTTTAGTGGCATCCTTGGCCTCTACCCACTAGATGCCAATATCACTTCTCCAGCTGTGGCAACCGAAAATGTATCCAGACACAGACAAATGTTCCTATGTCAGGGAGGAAAGACAAAATCACCCCCAAGTGAGAACCACTGGTTTAGAACAGTTCTTCTCAAACAGAGTCACTGATTTGTAGGATTATAGGGTTGAGATGTTTGTTACGGAAACACCTCAATCTAAAGAACAAAGTTCATAAATCCCTAACCAGGCATCCTTCCAGAAAGCATGGCAACATGATTCACCTCCCCCCTTTGCCTGGGCAATGCTGAGCTATCTGTCCCCACTCACATTCCCTTTAACTCACCCCTTTACCTGTATGAATGGTAACAACTCAGATAACGATCTGATCACTTCTGTGCTCTGGTGAAAAGTTGGGTACACTGCAAGACCACAGCTGAAAGCTGAGAAACACTACTTTCAATGCCGCCTTGTTATTTTAACCTCTGAGCCACTTTGGCAAGGATTAAAAACAGAAAAGAGAGAGATAAACTAGATGAAGACCAAAAAGAAAAGGAGAAATTAAATAAACCACAGGCATATAAGAAAGGGTTGTACCCAGTTTATTTTGGCTCACAATTAAGATTCCAAATTGTATTTATGGTCAGAAAATAAAGTAAGACGAGTCAAGAAGTAAGAGCTTGGCTTTCCAGCCCTGGGAGATCACTCCCTTTATAAGGCTATGATATGGTTCAGAATGTAGCTAGAACAGATAGCAACCCAAGCATCAGGGAAGGAGAAGTTTTCTTATTCCCAGGCCCCAGGAAGCTAAGAATTTCACTGCCAAGAAACAGTCCCCCTTTCTCACAGGCAGATGCTCACAGTGCACACACATGGCAGAGACTCTCTGAGGACAAGAGAGGGTAGCATGACCATAATCACAGAGAAGGGCACTGGCTGCCATACATACCTACTGTAGGAGAGAAAGGTCAACAGAAACAGCAGACACGCTAACACGTCAGCTCTGCCAACAATTCCAGCCACCTAAAAGTTTAAAAAAAAAAAAAAAACTCAAAATTATTTTCAGAAAAGCATTACCAAACCATGTTTATAGATGAATTAAATGTACACATTGTTCTTCTTTAAACTCTGATATATGACTAACCACCTCTGGTTATCATATATATTTAACGATTAGTTTATAGAAGGAGGAAAAAAAAGGAAGGAGATGACGTTCATGGTTAACTTCATTTTTAACCTCGTCTTAAAAAAAAAAAAAAATTTTTTTTTTTTTCGTCTACAGAGGGTAAATGCACAGCATCAAAGTTCACTCATTCACTGATTTAGTCAAAACTATCTTTTGAACAATGACTGAGTGTTACACACTGCTAGTTTTTGGGTACCAGAGTACTAATGGACCAGAGGGTATTTACAGACTACTACGAAAAAAAAGAACCCCTGGTGGCGCAGAGGTTAGGAGTTCAGCTGTTAACCAAAAGGTCAACAGTTTGAACCCACCAGCCCTACGGGGCAGTTCTACTCTGTCCTATAGGTCTCTATGAGTTAGAATTGACTCAACGGCAATGAGGTTTTTCAGGAAAAAGTAAGTTGAACAATAAATAATTCTGATAAGAATGGTAATGAGTCTGAACTCAGGATTGCCACATCTGTGGGGGCATATGTGCTTGGTGTATGTGTATGTGTATGTATATTTCTCAGCTCTGTCACTGCATGGGCCTAAAAGCTAGATGCCCCAGTAGCCAAAAGCAACCCTGGCACTAACCACAAATCATTCCCCTGCTAAAGAAAATGTGGTCTCCTTGGAGGAGTGTCTGATTCAAGGGCTG